>NW_026585895.1:4995246-5004256 GCF_907164565.1 Psammomys obesus | reverse complement strand
AAAGAAAGAAAGAAAGAAAGAAAGAAAGAAAGAAAGAAAGAAAGAAAGAAAGAAAGAAAAAAAAAAGAAAGAAAAGAAAAAAATAAGGCCAGGCATGGTGGCACTTGGGAGACAAAGGCAGGTAGATCTCTCTGAGTTCAGGATCAGCCTCCTGGTGTACAAAGTGAGTCCAAGTCAGCCAGGGCTCTGTTAAATAGAGAAACCCTGTTTCAGAAAACAAAAAATTAATTAATTAATTAAAATAAGAAAAGAAGAAAGGAAGGAAGGAAGGAAGGAAGGAAGGAAGGAAGGAAGGAAGGAAGGGAGGGAGGAAGGGAGGAAGGAAGGGAAAGAAAGGAAGAAAGAAAGAAAGAAAGAAAGAAAGAAAGAAAGAAAGAAAGAGAGAAAGAAAGAGAGAAAGAAAGAAAGAGAGAAAGGAAAAAAGAAAGAGAGAGAAAGGAAAAAAGAAAGAGAGAGAAAGGAAAAAAGAAAGAGAGAAAGGAAAAAAGAAAGACAGACCAGATTAGGGAAGCAGAGCACACAGTATTATCTCATTCAAAATGAATCCAGACTCCTGCTTGTGAGAAAGACTGAGTAATGTCTATGAATGCATAGTTTTGAAGGTGCTGAAATCTGGGAGCAAAGAACAACTCGCTATATAAAATAAACACGACCTGCATGCCCTCAGCTTACCACAGCTAAGAGAGCACAGAACCCAACAGGGATTCACTCACGTGGACAAGAAAAAGAACAGAGCTAGAAGAAAGGTAAAAGAAATTTCCCTGAACATCTGGAGATTCGAAAAAGTGAATAAAATGAACAGAGCAAACCCAAAGAGATGTGTGCCAGGATATACCACAGGCAACGAACATCTGGAAGACAGAGAATCTTGAAAGCAATGTGGAACAAACGCCAGCGGCCATGGAAGAGCAACAAGCACAGTGGGTTTCCTTCAGTGAACACAGAGGACAGAGTGGAGGACAGAGGTGGCGGGTTTCCTTCAGCAGAATGCAAACAGCCATAGTGTGGCTTTCACATACTGAAAGACAACAGCTGTCAGCACACAAAATAATATCCTAAGTGAAAGTTAGACAGAGACAACAGAACTCTAAGAAAGCTTGTCTCAAAACTCTAACATAACACCTAGAGATAATTTCCTAAACAGAAACGAGGCCATGAAAGGAAAATTGAAACCTCAGAAAAGGGGGAAGATCATGGTGAGCAAAAATATAGATAGTATTAGAGCTTTTATATATACCTGAGTTTTTAAATTAATCAAAGGCTATAATGGCATCTGAAACTGACCTGAGTGTCTGTGGGAAAAAATATGCCCGTTATCAATGAGAAAAGAAGGGCGTTGTAAAGGATAAGATTTCCACACTTAAACTGGTGAAACAATGACATAGCAATACATTGTGGGATAATGAATAATTATAGTGAATAATTATATCTATACATATGTAATGAATGTGTTGTAGTGTAATGAATATCTAATTTATGCTAGAATGCTATTGAAAACTATAAAACACACTTAAATCGTATAAATAAATCAAAACAGAATTCTTCAAAATATGTGTAATTGAAACACAAGGAAATGGGGAAAAGAAAACAGAAGCAAAAATAATTGCAAAACAAAAAAAAAATGACAGTTTTCTACACTAACACATTAATAGTTATAGTAAATGTAAATCATGCATATGGTTAGAGAGACTGGCATGGTAGACATATATACATTGCCCGGTCACAGTATTTATGCAGGAAATGCACATCTGATATAAAGTCACGAGTAAATTGGAAGAGAAGGTGCTTGGGAACCCCAGTCTTCTACAGTGAACAATATAATCATGCCAGACCACAGAGAAATCTCTGGCTCACACCAGACAGTAAGTATTTGTTTCGTGCAATCCAGGGAGACAGCAAAATCCTCAAAAAAGAATTAAGAAAATTATTTTCAGTGCATGTAACATAACTTTGTTTCATGTTTCATGTGTAGAAGAATACTTAAGAATCCATCAGAAAAACACAGCCAAGTGAGTGGAACGTAGCATTAAAATTATGAACAACAAAGTCCCTGAAGGAGAAAGTAATAAGCACTCGGTCTAACTGAAGTGCTCTGATTATTTGCAGTTGGTGTGATGTTAAGTGATCAAGTATAGCTCAACATATTCTTCCATACTCTATAACCTGGATGAAAAGCCAGGCAATACCACATATCGGGGGGAGATGAAGCAATGGAAGTTTTATTCTCATTTGTCTCGATGTCTAGAAAGGCTTCAGATGCACACACCCTAACCCTTTCCTACCAATAGAACTGAGGCATACTTAAAGTACTGATTGTTTCCTACTTAACCCCCTATTTTCTTCAAAATAAATAAAGCTTGGCATATTCATAAAAAGACAATGTATGACGGTAAGTGTCATGAATCTTGGAAGTAACAGTGACTGAGCATGGCATGAATTTATGTTAATTTACTGAGCTGCTTAGTCTTTTGTCAGTGACACCAACTAAAGTCATCTAGAAACAGGGAGCCTCACTTGAGAAAACGCCTTTATTGTTCCCTTCTTTAGTAGCAAACAAGTCTGTTGGGCTTTTTCTCGATTAATGGTTGATGTGGTATGGGGGAGCACCCGGGTAGCTGTTCCTGAGCTGTGTAAGGAAGCAAGCTGAGCGAGCTCTGGGCAGCAAGCCAGTAAGCAGCCTTCCTCCATGATCCCTGCTTCAGTTCCTGCCTCCAGATTCCTGCCCTGACTTCCCTCCATGATGGGTTACAGGCTATATGCCAAAATAAACCCTGCCCGAGACTCCTTTTGACTATGGTCTTTATTATGGCAGTGATATAAAAACCTAAGTATTGTGCTTAGAAGTATGAAATACATGGGGAGATAGTAAAAATTTAAGGAATGGTGTCACCAAATTCTAGACAATGAGAATGGAAAGGAAGAGGACACTGCAGAGATAAGACATGTCAGGTACTTATTTTGACTGTTTTAGAAGTGCTTTATTTAATTTTTAATCAGTGTTTAATAATGCAATTAAAGGCAATGTTTTATAACCACCTATGGAAATTTAAGTTGCCTCAAAAAAGTAAGAACTAAAAAAGTCATGGTTAAAAATTTGCAAGCCAAAGTAATACAGGGAATGGCTTTAATGCTCCTTGTGTACTTGGTGGCTGGTTCATTTTCCTTTGAATAAACCAGTTGTGATAATACGATGAATTTTTCTTGCAATTCAACTCAAGAGCAATAAAAACACATGTCTGAACATATGCTCATAGAACTGTACAGAACAGCTAAGATGGAAGTGGCTATGTCAAAAGCTCCCTTCTGAGTCACTCGGCCTCTCCTACTTTCCCTAGCACTGATTTTGCTCCAGCCAGTCCATGCTCATTGGCTTTTTCTTTGTACCTTCAATATCTTCTGAGCCAATTTTCTGAATCTTCAAATGTATTCTCCAACCAGGCCTGCCATTTAATCTAAAATACTGGATGACTTTGGCATGCCCAATGCCATCACCTTACACTTATACCCTTGGTGTGTTGGGGTATTGTTCCTTCTCAAATACAAACTCCCAGAAAACACATACTTAATCTCTCCTGTTTTCTTAGAAGTTTACCCACTTAGAACAATGTTTACGTTAAACTAATTCTCGAAAGCCATGTATCCTCCATAGATATGGTGAGGAATAAAAGCCACTATGTACAAACAATTTTGGCATGCACCCTTTATTCGGAGAATTTTTTTATTTTAGACATTTTTATTTTATTTAGATTTTATTTCTTCCCTGACTTTTTAAAAAAATATTTTTAAAGTAGACTCTATCCATATTCTTTCCTCTTAATTCAAAACAAAAAATCATGTTCAGTTTCTTGGCTCTTTCCATGTGCTGTGCTTTTATTGCGAACATTTATTATACAAATCGAGCCTAGACAAGAGAAAACTTCCAAAAAATAAAGATAGATTTTTGTTTATTAGTCTTGTTTTTCTTTCGGTTATTAATATTAATATGTTTGCTGTATGCAGCCCGTGCTAGCTTCAAACTCTTGGTCATTCTTTAACTATTGTTTGAGAGTACTTTAGGCTTAGTACTTATTAAGTACTTTAGTATTTAGCATTTAGTACCTCCCCGCTTGTTTTACAAAGAGCGAGGGAAGGCTAAGTAAATGCAAAGGGCAGCAAATTTTAGAAAACTGCATTTTAAGTGGTGAAAAGTGCTTATTCACTAAAACCAAAATCAACACTTAAGCCAAGAGCAGAGACTGTGGTAGTAGTGGGTTTTGACCAGACCCCACATCCGTGGCTCTGTCTTTAAGTATACTAGTCCTACATCCTAGGTGCGCAATGCTGATCTAGTGTCACGGGAATGGCCGGAGCACCCACAGCACCTTTAAAACGACCTCATTGGCAAGACCATGAAATAGAGGCAGTCCTAAGACAGGTTGTTTTACTCAGGATGAATTCTCAACTGCCTGAATAACTTAAGTCCGTACCATACACACACCACAATATTACAAACAAAGGAGGTTCTAGAAACATCAAAAAGTATTTGAGAGCTTCACGGAGCTGTGAAGCTGAGTTGTTTGGCCAAGGAGTGAACATGCATTACTTTTGAGTCCCAGAGCAAACTGACCTTTCAGAGGAAGCGAATGAGTTACACGCCAAAGTTCCCTGAAGTTCAGTCCAAAAAGAATGATTTTAAGCTTAGCCCTGACATCTTTAAATCCAACTCAATAAAACAAGTCTTGCTTCCAACCTTAATTGCAACCATGAGAATAACTTGATAATTATTTGTTAGCTAAGCAATGCAGTAACATTTTGTTCAACATATGGCTCATACTACTACTCGCCATTTTTCCAGGAAAGATGTTGCGTTCTTGTTGAACACATTTTAGACTCTCTCATACCAAGCCCATGGTAGAGTTTAGCATGAATAGCAGGACTGTAGTTATATTACTTTGGACATTTGGTGATGACAAAATACAGATTTAATAGACAAGTGTGAAAACAACGATCGAATGACTTGTGAATTTCGTGGCTCATTTTATAGCACTGAAGACTGAACGTGGGTTATGGCCTGTGCCAGGCAAACATTCTACTGCCGCTCCGTGTTCCCAGTGTCACAGCCTGACTTGTGCAATTGAGGAGAGAGCTGTCACTCAGCTGAGCTCCAGACCCTGTTTCCCTCCTTCAGATATTTTCCATGCATGGCTTGATAATGCCCAATGTTATGTTAAGGAGAAAACTTCTCATTGTAGCATTGCAGGAAAATATTAACATGCAAATAGCTCTTGGAGAAGTAAAATATTGACCTAAAGTTCTGAAAAAAAATTGCTGATATCAAATCTGCGCAGTAATCAAAGAGGCATGAAGATGAAAAGAAAAATAAGGGGAACGCGGAGGGAGATTACTTGCAAGGAGCCAATCACTCCCATTTCAGAACCTTGCCAAACTATTTAGCCAGCCAGAACGATATATAACAAATACTTCTCAAATGTCATATGAGCTAACCACATTCTCTATACTTTTTCCTCTATGCTTTTAAAGTAAAAAATGGTTTCCTTTTTCATTCAAGTCTGTACTCATCAAATTAAAAAATAATATCTCTTGACTTAGTTTTACGGTTTTTCATGTATACACAGATTAACAAAGACTGGGGTAGGATTTTTTCATACACCTAATAATTGCCAATAAATGCAATAAACATAAATATGTGTGTATTTACATTGCTAGTAATTTATCCTAACAGAAA
Organism: Psammomys obesus; assembly: GCF_907164565.1. NCBI lineage: Eukaryota > Metazoa > Chordata > Mammalia > Rodentia > Muridae > Psammomys > Psammomys obesus. The sequence goes on along the minus strand of NW_026585895.1, from coordinate 4,998,531 downwards.
GAATCTAAATATGTGAGCATATTCTTGTAGTAAACATGTCTGTGCATATATAGTACTTCTTATCGCCCAAAAGCTCCATCAAATACTGAATATTCATGCGCAGTTATGTTTCTTCTATGAAAAATAAAACAGAATCGTCTTCTCTATTATCACTGGCTGAGATTCCAGAAATAATCGCCACAATTATGTCATTGAACAAAGGGGGAAAAAAAAAAAGAAACAGGGTGGAGGGAGAAAGAAGATGGAAATTAGATCGCTTGACTATAAAATCAAAAACCACAAAAAAAAAAAGTTCCTATCTGAAAAGATACATACTGTCTAAAACATTAACTGCTCGCGTAGTGGTCACTGCTAATCTCACATGAGCAATGTAGATGATAAGGACTCTTACAATATTTGGCACGGGGGCAGTTGGTTACAGCCAGTGCTAGACTTGGATTCATCATGCTAGGGTGAGATTCTCACTCTACTCTTTCTCGGTGCTCTACACCCCGTGCTACATGTATTTAAGTTGTCTCATCTTTAAACTAAACATCAAGCAACATTATAATAAGCTGAGATTCATTCCCAGCCCCACAACTTAAAACTCAGAAGCCTAGACACTGCTTAATGGTTCTAGTTTCTTCAGATGTAAGACACTAACCCCTGGGCTTACCTTGTGAGGTTGTCGTGGAATTTCAGAGGCAGGTAACAGTGTTGGCAAAGACCTTCAGATATAAGGACGTGACAAAGGCTGCCCTGCTGGCCTCCTCACAATGCTCTCATGAGACTCAGCCTCATTAAAATTCATTGCACATAAAAATTGTTCTAAACCCATTTTGGTTGACCATTATCTCTATATGCATTCATATTTAAGCTAATTTAAATGATTATGGAGTATCAGAATAAGAACATAAAAGAAAGACTTGAAATTAATATGCTGTTTGGTCATGAGTTTACCTGCCAATCTTCTGGCTTAATTACTTGTACATGTTAGAAAGAAAATATTAATTGAATTTGATAATACCAAATTATCTCACATAAATGTTCTTTTGTGTAACCAGAGCATGGAATAATTGATTTAAGAGGACACCAAGATATTAAATTCTGTTTCCAATTCCAAGTCCCAGGCATCAAAATCAAAGTCAGTTTGGCAGCATTAGGCAAATATTTGAAAATACTCACCAAAACCCATTAACCTAGTACAATAATTTTGTGTGTCTGTCAAATATATTGTCTTTACCATATTATTTTTAAGTCCAGTATTATCTTTTCAAAGTAGTTTGTTGTTTTATAATAACCAAACCTATATTATATAATGGAAAATATATAATTAGTTTCAAAAAAACACGTTTAAATATTTCAAATACTTTATGCATTCTTTGGTTGTAAAACTATACCTAACTTAGCAAAACTAGACTCATCTGACACATTCTTTAAAAATAAACACACACTTTAAGGCTAAACACATGCTTTTTAATATTAGAGAAATTTTCCAAAACTGTTTAAATTTCTACCAAGTGGATTTTCCAAATAAGTTTGGTTTTAAAAATCACTGGAAATAGGTGGAATGTAAGTTTATATGCAAGTTTAATAAATGAATTAAATTACATATAATGCTCAATATATTCCTAAGCCATACCTTGAACTATTTTACTCTCATTTTCTTGTGCTTAAGATTCCTAGAAGGTTGAGAAGAAAACCAGCTCAATAAAGTGCCTTAAAAGGCTGGATACGTGTGGCAAAGGCTGAGACTCTGAGCGCCCGGATGCCGAGAGGCAGAGCTCACTAGCCGGTCGGCCCAGCTTTCTTGGTGAGTTCCGCGCCTGACAGACCCTGTCACAGAAAGAAAGTAGGCGATATATGAACAATGCCGAGGCCGCTCTCCGACCCGCGCACACAGGTCCATACAAACATACGCATATGTACATGCACACACACATACATGCTAAGACCCCTATAACCCTCAGTGCATCTTTTATAGCTCATGCTACTCTTCTGTCACAAAAACAAAATAGCAATAACTATTTTGAGGGGTAGGAATTTCTTTTTAAATTTTTATATATTAGTTATTACAGTTTATTCACCTTGTATCCTGGCTGTACCCCTCCCTTCCCTTGCACCCTCCCAGTCCCCCCCCTTTTCTCCCTCTATGCCCTTCCCCTAGTCCCCTGATAGGGGAGGTCTGTCTCCCCTTCTATTTGTCCCCAGCCTATCAGATCTCATCAGCATTGGCTTCATTGTCTTCCTCTGTGACCTGATAAGGCTGCACTCCCCTCAGGGGGAGGTGATCAAAGAGCCAGCCCCTGAGTTCATGTCAGAGACAGCTCCTGCTCCCCTTACTTGGTAACCCACTTGGAGACTGAGATGCCATGGGCTACATCTGAGCAGAGGATCTAGGTTCTCTCTATGCATGGTCCTTGGCTCTGTTGGTTTCGTTGTGGAGCTCCTGTCCCCTCCAGGTCTTTCTATTTCCCCTTTCTTTCAAAAGGAATAGTGCCACCTCAAGATCTAGCTATCCCAATCCTAGGCATATATCCAAAATATGCTCAACTATACAACAAGGACATTTGCTCAACCATGTTCATAGCAGCTTTATTCATAATAGCCAGAATCTGGAAACAACGTAGATGTCCCTCAACTGAGGAATGGATACAGAAATTGTGGTACATTTACACAGCGGAATACTACTCAGCAATTAAAAACAAGAAAATCATGAAATTTGCAGGCAAATAGATAGAACTAGAAAAGATCATCCTGAGTGAGGTAATGCAGAAGCAGAAAGACACACATGGTATATACTAATTTACAAGGGTATATTAGATATATAATATAGGATAAACATACTAAAATCTTTACTCCTAAAGAAGCTAAACAACAAGGAGGACCCTAGGGAAGAGGCTTAATCCTCATTCAGAAGGGCAAACAGGATAGACATCAGAAGTGGGAGAAGACAAGGAACAGGACAGGAGCCTTCGACAGGAGGTCTCTTAAAGTCTCTACCCAGCAAGGTATCAAAGCAGAAATCTCTTGATTTAATGGCATATCTTTAGAATTTTCACACTCTGAGTTTATCAATGGGTGGTAAACTTTTGGCTCTTAGGCTGTCCAATGGGTATATAAAAGCCAATCAGTAAGACATGGATGCTTTTCAACTTCCACATTTCTTTAGACTTTTCTCCCAAATTCATGTACTTACCTTCTAGGAGGGTATCTTATAAATATAAGGTAGATAGTTGATTGATAGATAGGTGGATAGATAGATAGATAGATAGATAGATAGATAGATAGATAGATAGATAGATA
>NW_026585895.1:4985598-4995236 GCF_907164565.1 Psammomys obesus | reverse complement strand
GATGGATGGATGGATGGATGGATGGATGGATGGATGGATGGATGGATAAAGCGGGAGCATATGCCTCCAATCCAACATCTAAAACCCTGCAGTCATTGATAAGGGAACTCAGGGCTACTCTGTTGGTGAGAAATGCCAGCTGCACACATTGCTGCAGTATCTCTCCTCCGCTGCTTCTGTGTGCAGCTGTGTTTTTGTGGTTGTGTTCTGAGTGACCGTGCTTGAGGCAGCGGTTCTAGTTCTCTCACAAACCAGGAAGAGTGGTCGGAGGTATAACCATCAGAGGAGAGGGTGGGCCCTCTTATAGACCCCACAGATACAATGAAGACCATCCAAATCATGCTTTGTTCTTTAGTCTCTTAAATTTATTACAGCAGGGAGAAGACAGGTCAAGTTATTTAATTAACATCTATGATAAAGCTCAACAGAGACAAACTGTAAACTATTTTAATGTCATTTTTCTTCCTATTACTGTTCAATTTTGGTCAAAGGCGTTAGATTTGGGGGGGGAATCCTCTTTAATTTCAATTTTTTAATGTAAATTTGTTATTTTATAATTTATTCACTTTATATTCCAATTGTAGCCCCCTTCCTTGTCTCCTCCCCATCCCACTCTCCTTCCCTCTTCCCCTCTACCTCCATCTCATAGTCCACAGAAAGGGGTGGAGCAGCAAGGAATTGTAGCAGATGCTGAGACTCATAGCCAAATCTTGGGCAGAGCACAGGGAGTCTTATGAAAGAGGGGAGTGGGGGATAGAAGAACCCAGAAGGGACTGGAGCTCCCCAAGGAACCAACAAAGCCAAAAAATCTGGTCCCAGGGGGTCCTTCAGAGACCAATGAGCCAACCAAGGACCATGCATGGTAAGGTCCTAAGTCCCCTGCCAAGATATAGCCCATGAGTAGTTCAGTCTCCAAGTGGGTTCCCGAGTAAGGGGAGCAGGGGCCGTCTCTGACATGGACTCAGAGGCGGGCTCTTTGATCACTTTCCCCTGGCCGGGCAGCCTTGCCAGGTTACAAAGAGAAAGGATGCAGGTAGTCCTGATGAGAATTGATAGGCTGGAATCAGATGGTAGGGGAAGAGGGCTCCCCAAATCATGCTTTGTGTGGCTGGTCTGAGTGGGAAATGTTTCCAGTAAATGCAACTGAGCTGCAAATGCAGCAATAAGATTATGCAAAATTCAGTGGTCACCTTTAAATATATCAATTCATATCGCCCCTAAGTTTTTCTGAAAATGAAACAGTACACTGTGCGGTGTAATGAATCCATGACACCATCCTAACTCTGAGTTTAAATCCTGGTAAATCACTGACCACCATAGGGAGCCACGAGTAGCTGACATCATTGTCATAGCCCACACACACATAAGCCATACTGCACCGTCCTTAACTCTTCTAGGTGGCTGACTCACAAGGCTTAGGATGAGAACTCAGAGGAGAGAGCCGGCTCAGAAGTCAGCGTGTCCTGCATTGCCGGGGATCCCAGCTGGACTGCCAGCACGCGTTGAGCAGCTCCCGACGGTCTGTAGCTCCAGCAGAGCCGGTGCCTCTGGCCTCTGCACACACTTGCACTCATGCGCATATACCCACATGAAGACAAACTCACACACATTCATTATTATCCAGAAAACTAAGAGCCAGGTGTGAGGGCACACGCCATTAATCCCAGCACTTGGGAGGCAGAGGCAGGTGGATGTCTGAGTTTGAGCCCACCCTAGTCAAGAGAGGGGGTTCCAGGACAGCCAGGGCTACACAGAGAAACCCTGTCTCAAAAAATTAGTCAATCAATCAATCAATCAGAAATAAATCTTGCTCACAAAGACAAGGACGCAAACCTTTGTAGATCAAAGCAATGATAGAACTAGTGCAGACCTCAGTTATAGGTAAAGAATGCTCTGGGGGAGGGAGGTTGTCATATTTTGGGTTGTTAAATACTGCTTACAACATTAAGATTTCACTTTAAACTTATTTTACTCAAAGGCATGTGATCTTTTTGTCCTTGGAAACTGAACTGCGGTAACTTCTTTTGAAGATACTATTTTTTTCCACACACACTCACACAGAGATATCCCAGTTTATCTCTCAAGGTCAGTCTATATTAAACTCAAGATTCTCCTTTTTAAAACCCTATGGTGAATTTTAACATAAATTTCATAATTTAGCCAAAGTGTTCTGCTTAATAGAGTTTATTTTTAATAGGATGTAGACAAAAAGTATGTAGCGATTGAGCCGAGCACTACGAAGCACCATATGGGCTTCTAAACTGAGAGGGTGACACACAGGACCTGCCAACCGTTCCTCCGTCTCCGTCTCCGTCTCCAGCTGCCAGTCTCCCACCACATCCTGAAGCTGTCGTGTTGGATGTCTTCGGTGCAAACTGCTTAAGTGATGGTCTCCATGTTCCTCAATAAACACCACCAAATAATGAAAGACAGATTTTAAAAAAAGGAGCCCTGCCTCATTAAAACTCCACGGCCTGTTCCAAATGACGAATAGGGTTGAGAGATGACAAAAAAATTACCTAGGCATAATTGGAGCCCTAGCATTATGAAACAAAAAAAAAGACAATAATAATGAAATTAAAGCATGGTGACTTGCTCAGAACAGCAGGAAGGCAAGTCCTGACAGGCCAAGGTCCACAGGAGTAACTAACGGAAGCTCTGTGCTGTCTGGTGTTTCTCCACTGTTCGTCCTGGGGTTTAAGCATCTTCGCTTCCATAGCAAAGCAGGTGTTTCCTGCGGCTGTTTATGCTCCCTTTGGCTGTCCAAACCCTTGAGCTTAGATGAGTCTAAATCAGAAGAAATTGTGCAAACTATTTAGGAAAACATAGGATTTGGGACAGAGCACTCAATCAGAGGATTAGACATCTGTATCCCCTGCCCTGGCTGAAAGAACTCAAGGTCATCCTGCCTGCGAGGAAACGGGCGGGAGAGGGAGAGTTTATCTGCTGCTTCTCCCCACTCGGCCTCCTACCCCGGCTTTCCTCTGGCTTAAGTAAGGAGAATGTCCACTGAAACTGTTCAGTCTTTTTTATATATAATTATTTTTATTTTATTAATTACAGTTAATTCTCTTTGTATCCCCCCTGTACCTTCCACCCTCCTCCCCTCCCAATCCCACCCTCCCTCTTCCCCACATCCTGACCCTCTCCCAGTCCACTGATAAGGGAGGTCCTCTTCCCCTTCCCTCTGATCCTAGTCTATCAGGTCTCATTAGGACTGGCTGCATTGTCTTCTTCTGTGACCTAGTAAGGCTGCTCCCCGCTCAGGGGATATGATCAAAGAGCAGGCCAACAGTTCATGTCAGAGACAGTCCCTGTCCCCATTACTATAGAGGCCACTGGACGCTGAACTGGCATAGGCTACCTCTGTGCAGGGATTCCAGGCCATCTCCATGAGTGCTCCTTGGCTGGAGTAACAGTTTCTGAAAAGACCCCTGTGCCCAGACTTTTTCCATCTGTTGCTGTCCTTGTGGAGCTCCTGTCCCCTCCAGGTCGTCGCAACTTATACAACCACTCTGGAAATCAAGCTGGCGCTTTCTCAGACAATTAGAAACAGCGCTTCCTCAAGATCCAGCTATACCACTCCTAAGACACTCAAGTATACAACAAAGACATCTGCTCAACCTGTTCATAGCAGCTTAATTTGTAATAGCCAGAAGCTGGAAACAGCCCAGACGCCCCTCAGTGGAGGAATGGATACAGAAATTGTGGTACATCTATACAATGGAATATTACGCAGCAATAAAAAAAAAAAAAAAACAAGGAAATCATGAAATTTGCAGGTAAATGATGGGAACTGGAAATGATCATCTTGAGTGAGGTATCCCAGAAGCAGAAAGACACACTGGGTATATACACACTCATAAATGGATATTAGACCTATAATATAGGATAAACATACCAAAATCTGTACACCTAAGGAAGCTAATCAGGAAGCAGGACTCTGGCTAAGATGCTCAATCCCCATTCAGAAAGGCAAAAAGGATGGACATTGGAGGAGGGAGAAAACAGGGAACAGGACAGGAGCCTACCACAGAGGGCCTCTGAAAGTCTCTACCCTGCAGGGTATCGAGGCAGATGTTGAGACTCATAGCCAAACTTCGGTTCAGTCTTTTGACTTGTGGTTACAGAGGCCAGCTTTCCTTTGCTGACTCTGTCTGTGCTTCCTTGATTCTCTGATGATTTCTCTCTTTCCTTCCTCTCATTCTATCCCCTCTCATTCTTCTCCTTCTTCCAACTTGTGCTGGCATAGGGAAGGGAGACATGGCTGTGAGACCCAAAGGTGCAATCTTGGGGGTGGGAGGGACCAAGTACTCCCTTGTGCCTCTCTGCTTGGGCTGGCTTCTCCATCAATGGCTGCATCTTTCCCCTCACTCTCCTCAGTGCTACTGCGTCACAGAATCAGTGAGCAGCAGAGGCTTTTTTAATGGCGTTGACCATATAGGTCAAGACTTCTCAAACAGTTTCCACTTACACCCGCTGCACTATTATTTAAAATCTCTTTTTATTACTTGAAATTATGTGTCTGCAGGTGGTGTGTGCGAGCGCAGGTATATAGGGAGGCTTAGAGGCACAGGACTCCACCGGAGCTGGAGTCGCAGTCAGACTCGGACTGCCTGACACCAGAGCTGGGAGCTGAAGTCAGGTCCTCTGCAGGAGCACACGTGACGCTGACAGCTGCGCCCTCCACGTGCCTGTCAAAGGAACTTGTGCCTCCAGAGGCGTGTGTAGACATATATGTGTGCAGTAGCTATATAAGCCAAACATCCACTAAGAGGAAAGTACAGGGAGCGTTATTCTAAAGCAGCTGCTCGGTTTACCTATAACTTTACTGGAACTTTTTGCTTTCGTTTTGAGACAGGCTCTCACTAGGTAGGTCTGGCTATCCTGGAACTCCCTATGTACACCCGGCTGTCAGGACTTCTGAGAGATCTGCCTGCCTCTGCCTCCTAAGTGCCTAGATTAAAGGTGTGGGCCATCACACGTGGCACCCTTTACCATTTAAGCAGGACAAAATCAGATCTGCATACTTAAGAGCTGGGTGCAGTTATTGATTTTTATACAAGGAATTAATATTTGGAACTTATATTAATATTTTATATATATTATTAATATTTTATATGTATTTATATTGTATATAATATTAATATTTATATAATATTTTATATACAGAATTAGTATTTGGAACTTATATTAATATTAATATAAGGAACTAATATTATATAAGGATGAATATTTGATACTTTAGGACAGAAACATCTTTATAGCCAATATTTTTATTTTATAATTGTCAACGCTAAGAACTCCACTGAAATGTGTCTAGGCCATTTCTGAAACTGTTGGGAATTCTACCCCCAGCCAAAGCCAAACTTCACTTAAATGATTATTTTAAACAAAACTCAAATTATCAACTCAAGCAGAGGTTACCCAATTCAAACATTCTAATATAACTCGACCCAAAGGTATACAAATATGATTATTACATGATAAGGAAGGATACCGTAAAATATTAAAGTCTTTGTTTTAGATGATCAAGTCACTCATTTCTAAAAAGGCGTAAAACTCTGTGTGAACAGCACAATGCTGAAGCTCATAACACACAGTAGTGTGAGAGCTGAGCTGGTGTGCCTCGGGCGGCACTGGGTAACACAGGGTTGCACTATGGCAGGCATGGCACTAACGGCACAGATGGTATATGCTCACTTTCAAGGCTGCAGTGGAGTCATGAGGGACAGCACAGGCCAACAGTTCTGATTTATCACACTTGATTTTTTATTAGTTTTTGGTGGCTTCACATTAAAAAAAATGTCTTCACAACCTCCCTCCCCCCCATTAATATGTGATCCTGTACAAGGTCTCAAACCCCCACATCCGGTCATGAGGCCTAGGGGGTCACGGCCACCATTCAAGAAGCTGTGGCACAGACATAGAAGACAGGAGGGAACTCGCCCACCTCAGATGGTTTCCTCCTTGTGGCTGGTGAAGGACTTGGGAATGGGTCTGCCACCGCCAGCCTTTCAACAACAACAACAAGGAGATTTGAAAATGTCTACGCTCACTGTTAAAATGATTGCTGTTGCTCACCTCCTGTGTGAAAGTGCAGTACTCGGAATGAGCGAAGCCCTTGACACAGCTGGGAAACAGAAGCTGCAGGGGCAGAGCAGTGGAGCGTCAGGCACACAGCCTGCATTCCCATTGCTCATGTTACGAGTCTGCACCAGGACCTCAGCATGATGTGAGACAAAGAGGATGACACAGAGAAGCCACTGTGCTGTGTCCTCCGCAGGGAGCCGAGCTCTAGATGAGTGTGGTTTGGAAGTGAAACATCATAGCTGGTCCATCTGCTGTGGGAAGTGAGGAGGTAGAGGAAAGGCTGACTCTGAGTGGCCAGTGTAAGGGCTCTCTGAGACCCAAACCTTGGGCCAGAGTGTCAGCACTCAGGAAGACCACCACATAAATGGAAACCACCGTCTGCAGTGGACATGAAAAGATAGCCAGCACAAGGGCACATCTATTTCCCCACCTGTTGTCAAGCCTGGCTCTCCTCCAGGAATAAGAGCTACAAATCAATCACAGAGAGTCAGCCAACATACTGTGCACTGTGGTTCTGAAGATAAACCTTGTCCATCTCCCTCCAGACGATCAAGGGCTGAGAAGCAGAAAGGATGATCAGGAACCAAAATAAGATGCTTTGTTAACTGTCAAGGACAGGATAGTGAAGAAATGAGATGTTACCAAGGAAGCCTACCATCCACAGGCTAATCTCTACCCTGAAAGAGTGGTAAAATTCATTGTGAAATTTAACTGCTTCATTATTACATCACCTGATTGATAGTTAAAATGGTTTCTTTCAAATCAGCTGTATGAGTCATCTTTAATAGACACTTTTTTCAAGTAACTGCAGTTAAGTCCTCTTTCATGCATGAATTCACTTTATAGCCTAAAAGCGCTATAACTGGAGGTATGCTAGGAGTAAGCAGATACAGATGAAAGTTAGTAATAAAGGACCTTCACAGGTGTTCCTGGTACTGGACACACTGGAAAACCATGTGTGTCTCACAAGTACTGGGTTCTCATCTCTTTTTCTAGTGTCCAGTTTGCTCTTTTGAGCTAGTTCTTTCTTGCTACCCAGATCCATCTAGCAAAACTATCATGTAAATGAACCCTCCCAAAAAGAAATAGATGACAAAAGAAAAATCATAGGGAACCAATGGAGGGTGTGACAGTTTAGTCCTGTTCTGCTTGCTTTGATGACAGGCTTGGGTACATTCTTAATAAAATAAAATAAAAAAATGCGGCAAGCAAAAACAATCAAGAACAGTAGGCTTTCTTTTCTATGGGCTATTTTTCTTATTCTGGAATGCTTAGTACCCAGTATATAATATACACTTTGTATATAGTTCATACTCCATATAAAGTATACATAGGAAACATCCTAAAAAGAGAAAAAAAAAAAACAAGTATATATTATAGAAGTTAGGCAGACTAGGTTGCTGCTATAGTGAGAGTTTTGGTTTCTTTAAAAACCCAGTTTTGTTATGTGAATAGTTTTGTTTTAATCCCAGATACAGGATTAAAGACTGCTTCACAGAAGGTGATTATGATTTGCCTCATGCACTAGCAGGGGGCGTGATCTTTGCCACATGCAGACAGTTTACACTTGGAATTCTGAGGAGTCTTGGGAGGTATAAATGTGAGAGCCTCCAAGACATGCAGGGGATAAGGAGCTCCAAAGAAAAAGTGGTTGGAGATATTTTGATGATTAAGATTGGACTTGCCCCAAGGAATCCAATGACCCTAACCAGCAGGAAGTAGTCTAAAGATGTCTATACCCCCTTTCCCCTCTAACCTGCTTCCTCTCCTCTCCTTCCTAGTATTTGGTGATTGGAAGGGATTAGAGTAGAATAGTAGTTGTAAAGAGAGATATATAAGAACCAACTGCTCAGATGTAGCCATACACAGCTCAGTGCCCATGTGAGTTTCCTAGTAAGGGAAGAACAGTCTATTATATGAACTAGCTTGCTTGCTCCGTGACCACTTCTCCTTGGTGGGGTGACCTTAGCCAGCCCACAGAGGAAGTGGATCCAGGCAGTCCTGATGGGACCTGATAGGCTAGGATCAGACAGTAAGGGAGGAGGACCTCCCCTGTCAGTGACTAGGGGAGAGAGATGGGAGAGAAATAGAGAGGGAGGGTGGGACCAGGAGAAGGTGAGGGAGGGAGCTACAACTGGGATACACAGTGAATAAATTGTAATAAAGAAGAAGGAGGAGGAGGAAAAAAGAACCTAAATGAGATAGCTTAAAAAAACAAAACACCTACAGCTCCCTGTCTTGTGACAGCTAATAGAAGACCCACTCTGACTAAAACCCTCTCTCACATGTCCAGTGAGGGAACTAGAAAGTTTTGCATTTAATACAGAGGCATTGGCAGTGCTGACTTAAGGTAAAGATTAACACATCTATCAAATTTTCTGGAATGCTTTCACACTAATTGCTGGCCATTTGATTACTTCCAAGTGTCAGAGAAGTCAGTATGCAGGGCAAGTAGATTTGTAGGAAGAAAATTAAATGGCAATGCTTCCTGCAGTGGTATTTGAGAATGGTCAGTGGGGCATGGGCAAGGGTTATACAGAGGAACGCAGCTCACCCTGCAGCAGATGCCACAGCTTGTCTTAGGATAAGCATCTGTCCCAAGACAGTGCTGTCATGTCACATCTCTTGCCCTACCTTTATGTCTTTCCTAGGGACCTGAATTCATTTTTATTTCATATTGTCACTGGATATAATATTTGAGCCAACAGAGAAAGAACGGACAGAACACTGATGCAAAACTTGATTGAGCTAACTAACGGGAAATGACTGGGTTTGACTTCTTTGCCAAGATTGCCTGAGTAATTCGTTTCTTTTCAATTTCTGTTTATAAAGTACCTGAGCCAAAACAATGGCAAGTTTGATTTTTAAAATGGGATCTGTGACAAATTCTGAAAGGCCAAGTCGAAATGCACAGGATATAACTGAGCAAAAATCAAGAAGGCTTTGGAAAGCGGAGTGAGGGAATGTGAGCCAACTTGGTGCCTGCCAACTGCTCTCAGCAAACTGTGCTCGGGTCAAAGGACACTTGGGAGTTTGTACAAACATAGATCAATACACCCCCAAAGCGATTCCCACCCCTGAATCTTCTTACATATATAATAACTGGGTCCTACAATGCTTGCCCCAAACTTCTGATTTCTATCCTCCCTTGTAGATAAGGCACTTTCAATCAGGGCCCAAGTTCCCATCTGGGATAGGCTAGGCCTCACTGGTTCCTCCCTTCCCCTGCAATATTAAGTACAATTTCTCCTTTGGAATATGGTTCTGCTCCTACTCTTGCATTCCCCAACATAGGTCATGCTTAGGTCACACAGCAGTTCGGCAATGGAAGAAGTGACTGGGCATGCTCTCTAAATGTTAGCAGGATGCTTTTGGAAGAATGTTTCATGTGGGTAACAAAGGCAGCATTTCCAGTCATCACTGTTTGCAAGACTAACAGGAAACAGATATTTGAGATGATAAATTCAGTTTGTACAGCTTATAGGTAGGTAGGTAGGGAGATAGATAGATAGATAGATAGATAGATAGATAGATAGATAGATAGA
>NW_026585895.1:4938634-4985588 GCF_907164565.1 Psammomys obesus | reverse complement strand
AGATAGATAGATAGATAGATAGATAGATAGATAGATAGATAGATAGATAGATAGATAGATACATAGATAGATACATAGATAGATACATAGATAGATACATAGATAGATAGGATAAAGATAGATAGATGATAGATAGATAGATAGATAGATAGATAGATAGATAGATAGATAAGATAGAGATAGAAAAGAGATGGATGGACAGATAGAGAAGATAGAGATACATAGAGAAGAGATAGATAGATAGTAGATACATACATACATACATACATACATACATACATACATACATACATAGACAGATAAATACAATGAAAGTAACTGCATGCATAACCATAAAAATTCATAAATTACTTTGAAGTCCTCAAATAAAACACATTTGGAATTCTAACAGCTTTGAATTCTGAAAGAGTTGATTTTGAGATTTCTTTTTTTTAATTTTTTATTAATTACACTTTATTCATTTTGTATCCCCCCATAAGCCCCTCTCTCCTCCCCTCCCGATCCCACCCTCCCTCCCCTTTCTGCATGCATGCCACTCCCCAAGTCCACTAATAGGGGAGGTTCTCCTCTCCTTTCTGATCTTAGTCTATCAGTTCTCATCAAAAGTGGCTGCATTGTCCTCTACTGTGGCCTGGTAAGGCTGCTCCCCTCTCAGGGGGAGGTGATCAAGGAACCTGCTACAGAGGGCCTCTGAAAGCCAGAAGAAAACAGGAAACAACCTTGGAACCTGCCACAGAGGGCCTCTGAAAGCTTCTGCAGTATAGACTGTCAAAGCAGATGCTGAGTCTGATGGCCAACTGATGGGCAGAGTGAATGGAATTTTATGTAAGAAGTGGGAAATAGTAAGAGCTGGAGGGGACGGGAACTCCACAAGGAGAGCAACAGAACAAGATAATTTGAACACAGGGAACTTCCCAGAGACTCATACTCCAACCAAGGACTATTCGTGGAGATAACCTAGAACCCCTGTACAGATGTAGCCCATGGCAGTTCAGTGTCCAAGTGGGTTCCATAGTAATGGGAAGAGGGACTGCCTCTGCCATGATCTGGTTGGCCTGCTCGTTGATTTTGAGATTTCTTTAGGGAGAAAAAGGAGTATTCTTGTAAACGCGTTCCAGGGGCTGGAGAAACGGCTCAGTCACTAAAAGCACGTACTGCTCTCACAAAGGACCTGTGTTTGCTTCCCAGTGTCCACATCAGATGGTCCACAACTGCCTGAATCACGGGGCTCCCGCGCCTCTGTGAGCACCTGCAATCGCTCATATCCCACAGAGGTACATGGGCGCAAGCAAGTCAAGATATTTTAAACAAAGTTTTTGAAGGGTGTTTGAAATATACTGGATGGCTTTGTCAAAAAACGTCAAGAAAATTCTAAGAAACACAAATGTAATAAATTCCTATTGGATCTTTTCATAAAACAACCTATGCTAGCTTGTGAAGTGTAACTACATTTCTGTGTCTTTAGACTTTGCGTCTTTCAAATGGTAAGTATTATTAATGAAGCAAAAACACTGATGCTGGGAATGGCCTTGTGCACTATGTATTCAGATACTGCTTTCTGTGCTCTGAGATCTGACTGCCGTCCAGACACGGGCATTGTCATTTCTATGAAGAATCTCCTGTCTCAATGTTGTGTAAAACTGTTCTCCATCACAGCTTGGTGGCACACACCTGTAACCCCAGCCCTCGGGGAGGCAGAGGCAGGGGGAGCTCTGTGAATTGGAGGCCTGGTCTACAGAGTGAGGCCAGGACAGCCAGGCTACACAGAGAAACCCTGTGATGGCTTAGAGTAGGCCAATATCTGCCCGGCTGCAGTGCTTTAAAGCGTATTAATGAAACAGGTCTAGTGTCATTATTTTGGAGCTACGATCTAATTAGAAAAAAAAATATGTTTATTTTACACTCTAAGACCAATAATTGAGAGAGTTAAGGACCATGAGATTCACCAAAAAAATGAGGCATTAAAGTTGCCGCGTGGTGCGCCGAGACAATAGCATGCGACAGGGAGGAGGAACTAGGAAGACTAACGTGGCCCTCAGCACTTCGTAAAATGTCTATAAATTTGATCTGACTGTATGCTTATCTGAAAGAAATGAATTCCTTTTCCACTCTGGAATATATTATTGTTACAAACCATTCACTGTAAATGAGGCACAGATGAGGATCCCATTCCAGTGTAAATATGTGGGCAACGAAGATCACCAGCAATATTGTTACCACATATAATGCTTCCTCATCCTTCCTCAAGTTACGAGATCACGCTTCTTGACGTGTGTGTGTGTTCATACCGTGGGCAGAATTACAAAATAGTTTATGCTGTGTTATCTAATTCAACTTGTGCAACAGTAACATGGTTGATGTAAATAAATATACACATGAAATAGGACAGAAAGTCTGAGGAGTCTTAATTTAGATACAATCTTTACACTTTACTTATGTTTTCCTTAAGGAAATTTTATTCAAAAATCACAAGATATTTTTACTATCTCTGAAGAATATAGAGATATCTTTCTCTTGGAGATTTCTAGCAAAGAGACAGTAAATTCCTTTCTACCTACTTTTAAAAAACATGTACTCTTTTAAAAAGTAAGTGTGTGCCTCCGTGGAAGAGTACTTGTCAAATACACACACATCGCTGGGTTCAGCACCATGAAGAAAGGAAAAATGAGGGAATGGCAGAACGGGGGAATGAGGGGAAGGGGAGGTTTTCAGAATTGGAAGTTGCCATTTGAGTTTGTCTTTGCCCTAAAAAAAAAGGATTTAACTGATCTTCAGATCAGTTAAAAAAAACTGAGCCTAGAATATACTCATTTACAGAGAGTGCCATGAACTTGGTTATAATAAACATTTTTCTCCAGGCACATCACATTCTAAGCTTCTACTCTTTGGGTATAGATCATCAGAATTTGGAGCCAATCTAGATGAGCCAGACTCTGCTTGTCTTAGTCTATCACTACCTGAGAAATACTTAGGTATTGTTGAGTTTGTTTTTTTTAATCTTTAACTCCATGACTAAAGGAAACAGAATGAGTATCACACCCCAGTCACATTGTTCAGAGGCTTGAGCTGTATCATTGCATCACTGTGTCATTCATGACAGTGTGATACTAGAGTTCTACTGTGCCCACATATGGAACAGGGATCAGGACAGATGCTGGCCAGACCTTACTATGGTGCATGTGAGTTCCATGCAACGCTCTCTCAGTCGGAGACAATCACAACAGTGAATGGAGAAGCAATCTAACCGTGCAGCTAAAGAGTAAATTACAAAAGAGGAAGAATGGTAGCAGCCCAGTATCTCCCGACTGCAGTAAACAGAACACGCAATGCCTATCCAGTGTGATGGTTAAACCTGGATGTCAGCTTGGTTGGATCTGGAATCAACGAAGAAACAAACCACTGGGCACACCGGTGAGGGCTTTTTGTGATCTTGTCATTTGAAGGGGAAAACCATCCTCTGTGTGACTGGTACCTTATGGTGGCAGGAGGGAAAAGTCGAGGAGAAAAGCTTGGATTGTGTCTGCTCTCCTTCCTGTCTCCCTGGCAAGTTCATCCACACTGTCACTGCTGCTGTTGCTGCGGCCCTTCACTGACACGAGAACCCAGCTTCTTCTGGCTTCTTTGGTGACTGGTCACTCTCCAGAAATCTTTCAGGCTTTTGTGCTAGGTTGACAATTCTTTGGCATCCAGCCTTGTGGATTAAGCAATTACTAGGTCCTTGACACCCCACTGTTGGAATATCCAAACCATGTAGTATAAGCCTATCTGAAAATTCCAATATGTGTGTGTTTTCCTCTAAAAACCCCTGACGAATAGACCCCAGCAATGTACATATTGTATAGAGTAACAAAGAGTTAAAAGCAAGCAAAATCATAACAAACTATAAATTGCATAATTTATATAAAGTCATAAATACCCAGAGACACTTAGTAAGATAAAAGGGATGGTGTCTTTGAAATTACAGATGTAGACGGGCTATTCCAGCTGAAAGATAAACCACTGGAGAAGATAAAAACATGAGATGCCAATTTTTAGAGACGTCACCATTACCAATAACGGGAAGAGTCGGGATGAGCCAGGAGCTAAAACCATAAATCTGGTTTATGGTTAGTCAACTATAACAATAAAGAGAAGCAGTGAGCAATTTGTCATGAAATTCAGAGTTCTGAAGAAGAAGAAACATAGCGATCTGACGTCACGACGAGGAATAAAGAGAATGTCTGCTCCTGTCTTTGGGTCTAGCATTTAAGAGTTACGGAACAGCAGTTGGGGAGGTGAGCCATTAGGAATAAATGCTACTTGTGAAAAAGAAAGCAAGTTTAGTTTCCAGAACCCACAAGACAGCTCACAACTGTCTTTAACTTCAGTTCTAGAAGGTCTAACACCTTTTTCCCCCCCTCGGGGCAATGGGCACGCGTGTGGTCACTACATTTGTGCAAATACACATACACACAAAATAAAAAACATTTTCAAAGCTATGCAAAAAAAGCAGTCTCTGCTTGAGAGAACTGCAAAAGAGTGCCTAAGGGGAAGGGGTTTCCAGCAAAGCACTCCTGCGCAGAAAAGAGTGTCTAGAATAAGAGATTTTAATGAAGACAGCAAGGCAGAAAATTCTGTAGCAATCATGGCTGGTGATGGAAGCTTATTAAGGTTAGTTGTGGTAGAGTGAAGGTTGACTCGTTCTATAGATGTCCAGGACAGTGAGGTATGGCAACAATTCTCTAAGAAAAGCAGAAAGCTAAGATTGCATTTTCTTTTACAGTTTGCGACTTCAATCTAGAGCCCTCTCAATTACTGCTCTTTATTACTATTATTATTATTATTATTATTATTATTATTTGTATTCTTGCTCTTTTTAATTTCTTCTTCCTCTTCCTCTCCCTCTCCCTTTCTCTCTCTTTATCGCCCTCTCTTGCTCTCCCTCTCTCTTCCCCTGGGTTCTAAGAATTAGCAAATAGTCATCCTGCTGGCAAGGCAGTGTTTGCGAAGGAAGAGCTGAAATATAGAGCTTTCTTATTTCAATATGCCTTCTCTGTAGTTTATCTATTTTCTGCCTTTGAGAACCCTGGAAAGCTTTTGAAATGTTACCCATTTAAAAAGGCAACATCTTCAGGGCATTGACACAATTCTTGTGCCCAACCTGAGATTTTATAGAAGTAATGAAAGATTTGGTGTATTATGGATAAACATAACACAATAAAGCAGAATTTGGAGAGTTTCGAAACAGTTTCACCTGAGAGCTTGCTGGAAGTGATGGCAGCCAAGAGAGTTCTAGACTAACATCTCATTTGGAAGTGAACATCAGAAATCAAGAGATGTCTGTACTCTGGGTTAAGAGCCCCTGTCCCCATAGCTCGGTCAGTAATGTGTTTGCCTTGCCCACACAAGGACCAGAAGCTAATCCTTGGAACTCAGGTGATGCGGTACATGATTATAACCCCAGCACCGCAGAGGCTGAGATAGGAGAATCCCTAGAGCTTGCCGACAGACTTCCTCTGGGATAACTGACAAGCTTCAAACCATTGAGAGATTCCCAGCTCTCAAGAAGAGGATGGCATTCCTGAGCATGACACCCAAAGTTGCTCACTGACCTGTACGTGCGCACACGCCTGTGCACAGTCATGCATGCAGACTCACACACATGCATCTGTGCATACATACAGACAGACACATTACTAAAGTAGAAGAACATGAACAAAGGAGATCATCAGAATGTCTGCGAGGTGGGCTGTATGATCAGATTTGTGCTTGGTCTGTAGCCTTGTCATCAAGAGCAGACGGCAAAGGACAAGATCCCCGACAAGGAGACAAGCTGGGAAATAGCTATGATGCTGGAAAGGATGGAAAGCCCCCGAAGCTAACATTTCTCAAAGAGGACACAGCACTTTCCCTGACTAAATTTAACTCACAATTCAAAGAGATCATTTGTTTTGTAACCAACTTTAAAACTACACCACATTCCTTTGCAGTGTTTTAAATTAAAACTAATTTTAAATCCATCTTTGATAAAATTCCAGTCACGATTCCTCTTCAGAAGTCTAAAGGTACATAAAAATACACTTCTTGCTGATATAAACATAGAATCACAGATTCTCAGCACTTGAAAGTTTTAATCCTCTTGGTTAACCATCTATCTGATGTTGGAAGCTTTCCGAAGTTATCCTTGCCAAGACCTCTCGAGGCTCAGCTTGATCATCTTCAGGAACAAAGTTGCTGATGAGGTGGTAGAGAGAGGGAGTCCTAGAATTAAGCAGACCTGGATTTAAATTTCTATTCCAGTGCTTCCACGTGCATGGTCTTCAGCAAGTTATTTTAGTTGTTTTCTCGGGACTTCAAAATGTTCATCTGTTAAACACAGATGACACTATTAAGTAATAAAATTGCATAACCAAATGCATGCTCTGGACTCAGGACAATGCCCAACATTTAGTAAGCTCTCAAAAGTGACATATAATATCACTAATTTTGTTTGTGTCATCGTTGTTATTGAATTCCAAGGCATCATCTGGTGTTGGATAGCTTCCATGAAAATTTCTTCTGTCACTTCGTAGAGATATAGGGCATCAGAAAATAATTTGACAAAGCCATGTTAGACTCCCATCATCCCTGATGCACTGAAAGATTTTAGATAAAATTTCCTGCACAAGATCTACATGATAAAATAGATATTCGGTCAACATTTCAACACACTGCCTTGAGAGTAGAAATGGAAATACAGCATTGACTCTACAAAGCTTTGTGATTCTGCCTGGTTCATAACAACTATGTAAACAGAATAGATCTGAGCGAACATGATCTGTTTCCCGACATAACACCCGCACACTGACTCAAAGGGTAAATTGAATCCTACTGGTGCTCCCAGAAATCAGTCCTGACATTATAGACCTCAGATGACATGAGACTCAAACAACAGACCAGATCTCAAAAAATAAAATAAAATAAAATGCTCAAGTTTCTCTTCAATTCACAGCAAAGGCCCATGTTTTTAACGGGTTCATTACATCACCCACATTGTCCATGATTTATTATGGTTCTTGGGGTGTTTGGTAAGAGAAATCAATATAATTAGATACAAAAAGCATAATAAAGTTAGTTGCTTTTAATCTGTGTGAATTTTACCTGTAATAGCTAGAAAATACTAGAAAATGAGAATGAACAGCTTTTCTCACAAGTTCTTTAATTCCTTTTGTGAAAGGCCATTTCTATATATAACAATGAAAAAACTGTTGACTCTGTGTTAGTCAGAGCTCTCTGAAGGAAATGATCTAATAGAATACATATGAGAATGTATTAGATCAGCTTCAACAATCGGAGGCTGAATAGGTTAAACATGGATGTCTTAACTTGGAGCTCCTTTATCCAAGAATCTGGAACCTTAAAAGAAGGGGGACCCTGATACAGCTTTGTCCAGCTCCGAGGGCCTGGACCCCCTCCAGATGTGAGGAAGCTTTGAAAACCTGAAGAAGATGGAGTCTGAGGTCCACAGGCGATAGCAGCAGCAGCACAACAACAATAACATATTTTCTACTTGTTCACTTTTAATGCATTTAGTACTCCAGTCTATTGAATGGTCCTGAACACACACAGGACACACCTCTCCATGCTGCTCCAGGGGATAGCACACATGCCGATCATTTCTGCAAGTGCCCTCTGAAGTGTGCTTCAGTGATGCCTAAGAAGCATATCTCAATCTGCTCAAGGCGACAGTCAAGAATAACTGTCAAATTAATATTCTTTGTCTTACATTTAAAACATATGCTGAGCATGTACAAAATATAGGTTCAAGAATATTTATGGGTTGTTTTGTTGGCTTTGTTGGTTTTCTGGTATTGGAGATTGAACCCAGGGCCTCACACATGCCAGACAAGCACTCTATCTTTGAAAGTCTCAGAAAATATTCTAAGTGCCATTAATAACTATTAGGAACTTTCAACGTCAATACTCGGAAACCCGGCATATCACAAGCTACCTCCAAGGCTGGTGGTTACTCTCCCCTACCTGATAGTTAGACCCCAGTGCTAAAGGTGATGCTTACTCAAGTCATCAAACACGAGGAGCTGAGCAGGTGCCCAACCAGCAGCTCCGCCCACACTGGCTGCTGGAAGGGAAAGGTAAGCATCAGTCCCTCCTAGCTACAAACCCGTGTTCCGCAACTCTGACCTTCCTGAAAGATATACTGGTACAAATGTTATGGTAGTAACACCCCTTGTTGATTAGATTTCAGGCCCATCCATGAGATGGAACCTACACCTGGCACTGCTGAAGTTGCAAGAGCATAGGACACGTGCCTAAGTGAAAGCCTCCTACTATTCTTCTCCTAAAAGAACATAGCAATAAAGTGGCTCCTAGTGACATATAGCCATAGGCCACTGCCTTGCCCACTCATCACCAGAGAAGCTTCTTCTTGCAGTAGATTGGAATTATCACAGTGAACCACAACTGAACAGAGAGTGAGAGACTTCAGCACTCAGTCCTAAATGGGATGTCTTCATCAAATGCAGCCCCTCAGGGCTCAAGGATCTATGCCAAAGAGGAGGCAGAAAGATTATCAGAGCCAGAGCTGGTGGGTGAATCCAAGGAAACTGTCTTCCAGACCCAACAGGACTGATGGACGCTGTAGCTCACAGAGGCTGAAGCAGCACACACAAGACCTGCTCGCTTTCAAGCCAAGGGAGTCCCAGCGTGGTAGGGGGAAATAGACACAGGGTCCCATACCCAACCAAGAAGCTATCTGAAATTGATACTCACTGGCAAAGGACAACTCAGTTTTCCCCAGGGAAGTGTCACTGGATGTATTCACCACAGTTAAGCGTAAGTTCCAAGTCCAGAGCCATTGACCAACACAGAGTGAACTCCCTGGTTTTCTGTGAGAGTTTTGTTCATTTTGTTCTACTTTGGATTTATTTGTTTATTTGTGTTGATTTTTATTTTTGTGTTTTTTGTGATAGTTTTTTTAAGAGAGAAATAGAGAGGGAATATAAAGTTGGGTGGGTACAGAGAGGTGGGAAAGAGCTTCGAGGAGTTGGGAGAGGGAAAAGACCTGACCAAAATGCATTATATTAAAAAAAAAGTAATTTTTTAAATTAGGTTCTTTAAAACATTCTTAAAAGTCGTAATATTCTTATATGAATATCAATCACTAATAATTCATTTATTAGTTATGCTTTTGTCCATGTGACAAATACAAGACAGAAGTCACTTTGGGAAGAAAAGTTTGCTTGTCTTGCAGGGAGGTGCATGCTGCCATGTCAGGGAAGGTGTGGGTGTCAAGGCAGCACACTGGAGCAGGAGCTTCATCATAGTGTTTGTGCGTCTCGGCGGAACAGGAGACAGGAAAGGAGCAGAAGCAGCTCTTGGCTATAGCTCTCTAGGCCCCAACTGTCCTACACACACCAAATATACCCCACTTCCAGTAAGTTATACAACTTCACAAAACAGTGCTACAGGTCGGAGACCAAGTGCTCAAACACATGGGCTGTAGGGGCAGAATTTTTCAGATCAAAAAATAGCCATTCTTAACAGATACCACTGAACATGTTAACTTTATTTCCTCTGGATACATATTATGGCGAACGACTGGATCACACGGCAGCTCCATTTTTATTTTCTTTTTAGATCTTCGAATGTTTTAATATTGAGAGTACCAAGTTACATTTTAATCAACTGTATACAGGAGCTCCTTTTCCTCCACATCCTCACCAACACAATTGTCTTTTTTTAACTTATTTTTTAAATATTTATTTATTTCGTGTGTGGTTTTGCGTTCATACATGCATGTGTACCACGTGTGTGCCTGATGCCCGCAGAGCCAGAATAGGGCATCGAACCCTCGTAACTGGAGTTACAGATCGTTGTGAGTCACCGTGTGGGTGCTGAGCATCAAAAATCAGAAATGACTGAAATCACGTCTCGGTGTCCCTAAGAGCCCGATTCCAGGATCCTACCAAATAAAGTCTGAAGTTGCTCGTGCTCTTCGCCCCAATGGCGTCCTGCTTGCAGATAACGCACAAACTCTCTCCTGAGTGTTTTAAATCACCCTCAGATTGGATATAACACCTAATACAATGTAAATGCTGCGAACATTGCCATTATACTGTGATGTCTAGGAGTGACAAGGAAGAAAATCTACATGCTCAGTAACGATACATTCTTTTGTTGTTGTTGTTCCAAATGTTTTGATCTGCAGTTTGTTGAATCCATGATTAGGCAACACAGAGATACAGAGGGCAGACTGGATATTGGAAATATGAATATAAGAGCAATAAACAGCACACAAGAACTCCGAGAGTAAACATCTGCTTAGACAGACAACAGCTTCCCACCCAAGACCAGAACGAAGGGAAAGATGCATATGGGACCAAAATCTGAAAATAATTTGGCTGTTGAGACGGTGAGGAAGAAGGTAGCCACCAGTAGCCCAGATTACAAAGTTTGGAGTATGAGTAAAGCCTAACTTATGTATAGGCTCTCACTGAGTTTTTTTTAACATTTTGTCTAAAAAAAGTTTTCATATTTCTAGTGTGAGCATCTAATACCAGTGTTAACTGCCGCTCTGTTCCCACTTGGCTCTTCCTGGTTCTCGGTAGTAAAAAATAGACAATACAAAATTAAAGCTTTTGCCATCATTCGTGTATCAGAAAAGTAGCACTCTTGTAAAAATAGATGACTTTGCAGTGAATGGCCAGACACATTGCTCCACTGTCCAATGCATGTGAGGTAACGCAAAGCATAGCATAATATACCAAGATAACCTATAGTTACTTCAGATAACGCAATTAAAATCTCAGAGCAACTAAGAAAATAGTAAAACAACCAGTAATTCCTTCACAGCCCCTGACAAGAATGATTTATTAACACTTGCTAAAAAGTAAAGATTCCCCAAAATGATAAATGTGCTTTCCATTTCTCAATAAATCACAGCACGCAGCATTTAAACTGCAGGTGCTCTCTCATCACGGCGTCTTCCTCAAAACACACCCTTCCTCCCAGATCTGTTTGGGAAAATGTCTGAGGACCAGAAAGCAGCTTGAGCTAATGTAATGATTCTTTGACCCCGGTGACTCCAAAGACTATTAAAGAAAGTTTTCTGTCCTCGTGTGAGGAGAGTAGAGACTGATTGAATACAGCTGGTAGCAAAGTCCAAGCCTAAAGCCAGGGAAAGAACCTAATTTTCCAGACCCGCTATTCTCAAACAAGATAGTATACACAATCGAAGCGATCTTTTCAAATCATGTCACCTTGGATTATCTTGTCTCCTCGTCTCTGCCCTCAGTGATCAAATTGCAAAAGAAAATGTTACAGCATTGGAAGCAAGAGCTCAATAAGCTGAATAATATCCAGGATAAGAGCCAGCACAGAGTTTCTAAAGTTAAGAGAGAGTCTGTAACTTTCAAAAGATAGAAATAGAATGTGTCTGAATCCAGAGAATAAGAGGTGTGAAAGACCCTGAGGGTATTGTGCCAGAGACAGCAAACAATATAAGTGTAGATTCTTTTATAGATGAAATACATAGGATAAATAAGTCTGTAGATGTAGTGTAGGCTAACTCTATAGCCTACAGGTAATAAAACTGTGCTGCACCTAAGTTTTTGCTATCGTTCTATTTTATAGTAGAATTTGGGTGGGTTTTTTCCCCACAAAAAAATCATAAGATGATGGACATATTCATTTGCTCCATTATATTAACATCATGCTGTATGTCTTAAACATACAGTTAATTTAAAATATACACTATATACATGGAATGAAGACATTGCTCAGCAGCTAAGAACACATATTGCGCATCTCGGCAGCCATGTCGTGCTGCCAACACCTTGTATTTCCAGCCCCAAGAGATCTTGTGCCCTCTAGACTCAGCAGACACTTGCACAGATGTGTACAAACACACACAAATAATAAACTAAACTTCCAAAAGTATATTTAGATATATACAGACCATTCTTAAATACCGACTATTGACAACGATTTTAAAAAATGACAAGGTGATAGCAAACAATGTTCTCAGAAACTACTTACAGAAGAGTAAACCGATAGAAGCTCTTTGAGAAACTAATTTGCTCTGTCTGCTGAAACCAAGCGTGTATGTACTCCCTGTAACCCATCAATTCACTCACAGTTATTTTCCAAGAGACACATGCGAATATTCAATATCAATGAGAGATGTAAAAGAACAGTGTTTAAGCTTGGAAACTATCCCAGTTCCCACAAACAGCGCAATCGGAAAAGCTCAGGGTGTTTACCTAATGAACTACGCGATCACAGGAATTGAAAGTCGAAGACCACAATGTGAACACCACAAACAGCATTAAGCAAAACATAACACCAATGGATGGGTCAATGTAGACATTTTTTTTTTTTAAACAGGCAAAACTGGTTCGTGTCTTTACAGAACAGCTGGCGTACCGTGTGGTTAGGAATCAGGAAGGCGGCTTGAGGGGGAGCGAAGCAGCAAACACCAGCACTGAGGCCGCAGCTGAGGTAAAGATGGATGAATGTGGAAGCTGTGGGGCCCTGCACTGACCAGTGACAGATACGAGGAGTGCAGACTCAAAGACACCTACTAAAGAGCTTGCCATCTGTTACCATCTGCCTCCTGATTTCCTGGTGTGCCCACTCATGACAATGAGAAACCAGCAGTTCCTAAGGGAGACAGTTCTTTTGTTGAAACAAACAATGCAGAGAAACTTGATGTTGGGCTGGTGGGGTGGCTCAGTGAATAAAGGCAGTTAGGGCCAAGGCTGGTGATGTGAGTTCAATACCCAAAGCCCACACGGTAGAAGGAAAAAGCCAGTTACTGCAAGCTGTCCTTTGACTTTCACATGTGTGCCATCCTGTGCGCGCACACACACATACACAAGAAACAAAGAAACAAAGAAAAAGCATAGAAACAAAAAAATCAATGTGAAATTTTAAAAATCTAATGTTGTACATGCATTTCCTATAGCCAAAACATGGTTCATTTTCCTAGTTCTTTATCCTGAACAATACTGCAATAAACTTGGACATCTAGTTAAAGCACTTCAGGGAACTGAGGTCATTGACATAGTACCCTCTTAAGTCTTATTCTTGATTAAACATCCCACTCTTACTTGCTTTGTCATACAAAGTGCCAGAACCTGCCCCGTCCTACTCACCACTTCTAATAAATTCTTGTGTGCAGATATCACCGATGAGGAAGGGTGGGTGGGGCAGCCACACAAATGCAAATGCTCCAAATGTGTGATCTTAATCAGGTCTCAGAGACGAGTTTCCTCGTGATGCTCAAGAGATTATGAAGATGATCTGAGGGTGCTTTTGAAGGAGCTTCCAGATTGCCAGCTTGATATTCTCATTTTAATATCCTGCTGTGCTTTCAAGAGCGACTGTTAATTTCCTCTCACCCACAAGCCTTTCTTTGTTTCCTACCTCCACCTGTTTTCTACTTTGAAGCATAGCAAACCTTTGTCAGAATCTTTAGCTAAGTTTCTCCTGGGTAGTCAATTCATTCCCTCATTTTACACGTATGTCTGCTCTTTTAGGGAGCATGTGTGTACTTTGATACAAGAAGTAACATGGAAATGATAAATACAGAGCTTTAAATATTTGTTCCCACTTACTCCAGGTATGGTTTCTATCATGGACCAAACAAAGCACCCGTGGTGGCCATTTATCCTAATGCCTTTGAAGTCTCTTGTTTATAATAGTATAAACGTCAGAAAGTCAGGAAGCTCACGTTAGTAGCTAAAAGAATTGGCTCTCTTTCATGCTTTTTTCTGAACTGCCAAGACCAGTGGTATTGATGGCTTTATTTTTCATCTTCTGTAAAAAGCAAAATTACTGTGTGAGCATTTTATAGACTTTGCATAGTAATCTCAACTTGTTTGTTCCTAAAATACTCAGGTTTGATCTGCCATTAATTCTTTGAAACATAAAATATACCATAAGCACTGTGTGTTGTTTTTTATGTCAATAGTCAATATATTTTATTATTGTTTGAAATTTGGAAATAATAAAATCTTAAATAATCAGAGCAACACACAGCCTTCAAATAGTCACTCATAACTAATATAATTATATTGATGCTTCTAGACGGGCTAGGGAGTGCAGAGTTTAAGGTTTATACATCCATATATTTTGGCAGGTAACACTGTGGGGGAACTGGCACAGCTTAGAGAAGAGGACAACTCTGCCACCCATGGCGTACAGAGCAAAGGGCAAATTCCTTGACTTTCTACGTTAACGCCCTTATCTGCAATATGAGAACAGCAGTACCATTTCCCTGAGTGTTAGTAGGTTGTTAGAGAGGAAGCTGGTTGATGGTTAAGTGCTAGAAAAGGAGTTGCTAATTTATTTTAAATAGATAATAATGTTGAAATGTGAAAATGGGAAAGATGACTAAAGCTTTTACTTTAATGGATATTTTTAATTCATTGAAAGCTTTCTGATTATGAAAGGAAGGTGGTAAGCTATCACTCTGGATAAAACTGAAGGTTTGGCTTTATGACTAAAGACATTAGAATCATATTTTCATGAACCTTCTTTTGAAATCTGAGTTATTGAAATGTCATTAAAGAGAAAGGAAGAGAACGGAAAAACATATATTCTCAGTATTATTCCGCAAGTCAAATCATGGAAGAGATGGTTTAACCTAGAGAGGAGTCTTTCAAGAATATGACATAAAAGGCAGTCTTCCTTATTTCAAGTTGTCTAAAGTAAGTGTGGAGTTATAAAGGCAAATGTCATGACCTGTAAAAATTGTCTGTCTATAGCTCCATGCTGGAGTTAGAACAAAGATCATGCTGTGCAAGGACTGCTTATTATAAATTAAAGATACTGCACAGCAGTGCTTTCCTCTTGTGCTAAACCAAAACGACGTTACTTACTAAGTTAATAAATTTATACTTAAAAACAAAAGTACTATCAACCATAGATGTTTAAATACTGATGAATCTGCTTCCTAAGAATGATAAGGAACCAGGCTCATCTTCACATCTCTGATAATTTTAGCAGCTCTCAGGGAGAGACTCATGACCCATTACAACCAGCTGAATTTAAAATCTACAACAAAGCATGCACTCCACAGTCCTGACTCATTATTCAGAAAATATCCTCAAGACTGACCTACTCTGTTCACATCCTAGGTCTAAGCATGTATCGAAGTCACCTTTGCTGTGACTTCACGACAACTCACTTCTACTGAAGTGTCACCTGACTCTCTTAGAGGGAAGCTTCTAACTGAGTCATGGCTCCTGAGAGGCAGAGGGCAAACACATTGGCCCCTTGCTTTTTGTCGATCTGGGACCTGGTATTCTACCCAGCATCGGACAGCTATTTGATATTCTTTTGGAAGTCAGCAACTGTCTTCTCAGGAGCATGTTCTCTGTGTTTCTAATGAGCTCCTCTGCATGGAGAAATAAGGTAGAAGAGGGTAGGAGAGGTGCACACAGTGAGGTCTCCAATGCTTGAAGTTCAAGGGGAAGACGTTTCTTAGGCAACACTGAGGGAAAACTGATAATGAAAAGGTAAAAAGAAAAAAGTCTCAGTCTGCTCTCAGTTCAGCAAGTCTTCTTCTGCAGGTCTGTCTGTCTGTCTGTCTGTCTGTCGCTAGTTAAGTCATAATCACTATAAACCAGTCCATAAGGTATGACAGGAATGTCTGGACAATCCTGAGTCAGCCCTGCACATGGAATGCTGGAATTTGGAGTAAAGCCTATTCCTGAAGATTTATATCTGGCATTTTAAAAGTTAAAAAAAAAAAAAAACACCCTATTAAAAAAGGACAGTTAAGCACAACCTTTACTCTGAATTGCTATAGGTAAATAATTCAACATCACCATTTTTAAAGCAACAATGACGTAATCATGCATTCAAAGACCAATGTGCTGACTAGATTTATGTCAACTTGACACAAGCTAGAGTTATCTGAAAGGAGGAAACCTCAGTTGAGGAAGTGCCTCCATAAGATCCAACTGTAAGGCATTTTCTTAATTAGTAATTGATGGAGGAGCACCCAGCCCATTAGGGGTGGTGTCATCCTTGGGCTGATAATCCTGGGTTCTATTGGAAAAAAAAAAAAAAGTAGATTGAGTAAGCCATGATGAGAAAGACAGTAAGCAGCATCCCTCCACAACTTCTGTGTCAGTTCCAGCCTGTTTGAGTTCCTATCCCAACACCCTTGGATTGTTAATAGTGGTATAGAAGTGTAAGGCAGATAAATTCTTTCCTCCCCAAGTTGCTTTGGTCATGGTGTTTCATCACAGCAATAATAACTCTAACTAAGACACCCAAATGCTAAAGCTATTTGAAAGGGGACTACTTGGGTCTGTCTCGAAAATTCTATAAGCTTTTTTGTGTTTAAATGGTATCTTTTACAATGCAATCCAGTGATCAACCGTGAGGGGACAGTTTGCCTAACAGCTGGATCTTATGGAGGCATTTCCTCAATGGACCACCTACTGCTATAACTTGCTTCTTTCCAAAGTTCACATATTACAAGATTAGCACTGTTAGGGGCATGTGGAAATCTTCCCATATCCATAGGAGACTGAACCTAGTGGCAGGACTTTAGACAGTGGAAAGGTACCTTCGAAGGCCAGAATCATCTAGTTCTAGTGGGTACATAAGCAGGGACTGTCCTCTTCATAACCGGCTGGAAGCAACAAGCAAGACAGGGATCCAGAACCAGCTATAACGTTCACAGTCTCTGTCTCTGTCTCTCTGTCTCTCTCTGTCTCTCCACCCCTCTCCTTGTGTATGTGTCTGTCTGTTGGTTTCTATCTCTATGGGTATCTGTCTCTCCATGCGTATCTCTCTTCCTCTCTCTGTCTGTCTCTCTGTCCCTCCCTCCCTGTCTCCCTCCCTATCTCTGTCAAAGAAGACAGAAGATGTTCACTTATATCTAGCCTCATCACTCCCTCTCTCTGTCTCTCTCTACCCTCTCTCGTTCATATACACTAGCTGTGACCATGTGACCCACTTTTTCTAAAGAGTCTAACCCTTTAAATTTTTTAAAACCTCACAAAATATCACCACCAGCTGGGGACCAAAATGAAAACATGAGACTGTGTGGTTTATTTCATATCCACACCACAACAATATGGTGTTTCTAATTTTATTTCTTAAAGAGACACAGTTTTGTGTCCAGTAGTAGTTGCACCATTCTGCATCCTTACGAACAGCACATGGTCTGGACATCACTTTCTTTACAGCTTATTTGTGTGGTGGCAGCCATGTAATAAGAAGCCCAGGACCGGTGATTTTTATTTTGCATTTTTCTTTTCATATTGGTCATGTTTTGTGTCTTATTTGGTAAGATGTCTGCTCAAATCCCTTGTCCTTTAGTTGTTGGTTTGCTTTGCTGTTGACGAGGTGGAGAGCTTTTTGCACAAGCTCATTGCTGACTGTACTAGAAGTGTAGCCTCCACGTGCTTTCTCTCGCCCGTGGCTGCTTCCCACTCTGCTGACAGCGTCATTCAATGAATGAAGGCTTTTATTTGGAGGTGGAGTTTCTCTACTTCTCTCCTGTTTATGTGATGTATTTTTTATGCCATCCTAAGAAAGTATTAGTGT
This sequence comes from Psammomys obesus, assembly GCF_907164565.1. Lineage (NCBI taxonomy): Eukaryota > Metazoa > Chordata > Mammalia > Rodentia > Muridae > Psammomys > Psammomys obesus. The sequence continues at coordinate 4,968,041 of NW_026585895.1, read as the reverse complement.
CTTAGTCCAAGTTTAGAGTCTGTAATTGGTGTAGCCAAGTCTATTCAGCTCTATGTGGTAAAGCTGAGTTTCTAGGACAGTTCCCTCTTCTGGCGTCCTTCTACTATATTGTGCTGGAGTCCTGCTATGTATATTTATGTTATTACCAAATTAATGATAGGGAACCAGACCCCACTCTCTGTCCCACCCTGAGTGTAGGTCTGTCAGTTCAGCAAACATACAGTCTGACCACACTGACCACAGGAGACTTTCCCCAGACAGCAGGGTCTGGACAGACACACGTCTTCTGTGCTATCCTCCTGGACATTTACCTCCTGAGAAACAAGGAAAGATAAGTCACATGAGGCTTTTAGAAAACTCTCAAACGCTCTTTGTAATTACTAAGACAGTTGGAGATTGGAGGAGTCAAATATTGGATAAACCAGGGAATGTATGACTATGGTGACAGGTCCAGCCTATGATATATTCTCTAAAATTGCACTCAAGCATATATAGGACTGCTAGAGTACTGGCACTGTTCACCCAATAGCTAGGAGAAAAGAATTTAGGTACAACTTTTAAAACAAATATATATTGTACAAGAAACATAAAGGGTTTTTTTTTCCTATTTTCTATCTCATTAACTTTGGGCTAGAAAGAGACCAAATAATGAGTCAACCTAAATCATGGCTACCCCATAACAAATCTGAGGCTGGAGAGATGGCTTAGCAGGCAAAAGGCACTTACACTGAGCCAAACAGCTTGAGTCTGATCCTGGAATCCACACTGTGGTCAGGGAGAACCAACTCCAGCAAGTTGTCTCGGGACCACTACATGTGAGCTACAGCACACATGACTGCTTACGAACACACACACATGAGCAGGAGGGGATATATATATATTTAAATATTTAAATATATATATATATATATTTAAAGCCTTTAAAATTGACCCTGGATTTGTTTTATTCTAAATTCCTCTGTGCTTGGAGATATCTTATATCTGTAAAGCCTGTCATCTGAGTTTCCTGCAAATTTTATTCTAACTATAGGAGAGAGCTAAAATGTTACATCCAAGGCTTCTAACAATACTGTCTGATTTCACAAAGAAAAGTCTACATTATAAAGAGTTGAATCAGCAAACTTTGGGGTAATACAATCTGAACATACACCTGTGTACTTTAGCCAACAGATCCGTGGTTCATAAGCTCATCATTTTGTAGCAAAGAAGACAGGAATCTGGGAACAACCTATGTCCCAAAAGTAGAGGAATGACTTAGTGATGTTGTCATTTTAAAAATAAAGTAACTCTTTCTGAAGATCTACTTGTATTTCCTGTGTACTCATGCTTTTCTGCATGTGTGTACCTGTGTGCACCACGTGTGTGTGTGTGTGTGTGTGTGTGTGTGTGTGTGTGTGTGTGTGTGTGATGCCCCCAGAGCCATTCACATGCTGTGGTACTCCTGATCTGTCATCAGTATAAACCTATAAGTCATATCTACCTCCGGTAAGGTGGGAATAACTCAATGGATGGGGATAGATGCAAAAAGTTTCCAATGACTGTGAGCAGCAAAGCACTCTGTTACTGGGCTCAGCCTCTGCCCTCGAATAGCTCGTGGTAAGACAGGCAAGACAACAAACTTTTAAAACTCTCGGGTAAAGAGGCTAATGGTTTTGTTTCCAGGTGCCTGTGGCTGTTTCTAGCTCTCCCCATGAGGCATGGTCTGTACCAGCTTGAAGATCAATCAAGGGCCAGTGGTAAGTAAGCCACTTAGATTATGGATGTCACAAACATAAAGAGAGGACACATGTGGGAAAGGGGTGTGATGTTTTTCTTTAGACACAGAAGCAAGCTCATGAGTGTTAAAGGAGGAGAAATGGGCTTTCAAAATCTACAGGACTTCGATAAATTAATACAACAAATGATGTAAACTTTGGCTCAAAGCCTTTTGTATGGCTTGGATAGCACACAAAATGATAACGTGGATGGCCCAACCCACAGAAACTCAGAATGGACTCTTATGTGAAAATAGGGTCATACGTTCTGTGTAAGCAAGCCTGGAAGAAGAATTCTCCCAGTCAGTTCAAGACTGACTTCTCTATGCCCTATAACCAGGGTGTACAGCGTCTTCAGAAATAATGCCTTACCATCCAGTGTGGTGGGCAGAAAACATGGCAATAGCCTGTTTTCTTAGAGCTCGCTCAGACTTCGCTCACCAGTAATTCATAAGGCAGTGTCCCACAACTGACCCTGAGTTTTTCATTTAATAATCCTGGGGAAACTACACTCTTAAACAACCCAATTTCAACATAGTCAGTGCTACTGCAAGTCAAGGTAATGTATATGTATAATACGATTTTTAATAAAAGCATTGCCAAAAGTCCAGTGCATTTCTTTTCTAACAGCCTTTGTAAACATTTTTTGTTTGACATCTACTCAACAAAAGCCTTTGGCTTTTATAACTTTATTGTTGATCTTTTCTGGAATGATTAAATATTCACTGAATTTATTATAAGACTACTTAAATTTGCCTTTTTCTCACTGTTCCATATAAATCATATACCTTGCAAAAATGATCTTCCAATTGTAAAATATATTTGCATCTTTTCTATATCTAGTCAATCTTTTTCTGCTGGTGCAATGATCCTTCTAGTCCCACAACCTCCAATACTGCTTATATTATCAGACAACATCCAAAGGATGACCATGTCTGTTGCCCACACTTGAGGTCAAAATTTTCTCCACATATTAAGTCTGGTGGTAAGAAAATACGTTTGTAAGAAAAATCAAGTAATTGAATTTCAATTCTACTAAAGGAAATTTTAGTCCCTGGAAAATACTTATTTTTATACTTGTCACCGTCTGTCAGTAAAGACCTTTTTTTTTTTTAACCACTGTACTAAAAGAAAAGTATTAATTGTTGGAATATTCTCATAGGATTCATTCTTAAAGTGTTGACACAGGTAAGGACATAATGGAATACAAGCTTCTAATTTCCTAGTATAACTCATTCTTGCCAAAGAGGCAGTAGACCCATTCAGCATGGAAAAGGGCTCTCTGCATTTAAAAGTAGACACCATTAGCCAACCAAAAATCCTCTTCAGTGAGAAGTCTTTATAAAGAAACCCCTTTAAGAACAAACACCTCTAGAAACCTATTTTTAAAACTGAAAGTTAATAGTAATAATCCATGCCCAGTTTCATATTACACTGTAACTTATGTGTTGTAATTCCCTGCGTCACTCACCAAACAGCAGAAAGATAAAGAATGCCAGGTTAAAAAATTAGAACCAATTCAATATAGGATATCCCGAGAGAAAAACAGATACTTAGAGAAACTTAGACTGTTTTGCTGGGCAGAAGAGCAACTGAGAAAGCAGTATCTACAGTAGGTGGAATCATAGTGAAAAGACAGAGGCTGCAGTCACAGCCAGAGATGAAGCCAGTGTGGAGCTCAGGCTCCTGAATCCAGTCCTGTGTTTACCATGTTACCTCCCCTTTGCCATCTGTGTAAGGCAGAATGGAGTTGTGTTCTCTGGTTTATATACTATGAAAAATGGAAATTATATAAACTCTGCAAATATAATGCTAACACATGTCTCTAACTTTTCAAGCAAAACTGAAAATAGCCATGTGTACTGGGACACACTTTAACCCCAGTACTTGGAAGGCAGAGGTAGGCAAATCTCTTGAGTTCAAGGCCAGCTTGGCCTACAGAGTAAGTTCCAGGACAGCCAAGGCTACACAGAGAAACACTGTCTTGGGAAAAGAAAGGAAGGAAGGAAGGAAGGAAGGAAGGAAGGAAGGAAGGAAGGAAGGAAGGAAGGAAGGAAGGAAGGAGAGAAAGGAAAACTGAAAATGCCAGGGACTTCACATTATGAGCCTCTAGAGCTTAATATCCAAAGACAGCAAGCTTCAAAACCCCCAGTTGAATGGACACTCTCACAGAATTTGCAATAGAAAGCAAGGAACTGGGCAAGACTTACAAAAGTCATATTATTTGGAATAAAAATGTAGGTTTCTTCAATCCTGCTGAAAAGTTAGCTAAAAGGAACATGACATATGCCTGTTACATGCTTTTTATGATGCTGAATACAACTAGCGAACAAGGCACAGTCTATGCTTTCAAGTCTCCCCAATCCAACAAGATGGCAGATATGGGTCAAAATACTGCATGCTATGAATGAAAATACTAGTTAATATTAAAAGTGTTGTAGAAACAGGAAAGCAACTAAAAATTCTATGGACCTTAGGGGGTTTTGTTTCTGTTTGGTTGGTTGGTTGGTTGGTTGGTTGGTTGGTTGGTTGGTTGGTTGGTTGGTTGGCTGGCTGGCTGGTTGGATGGTTGGTTGGTTGATTGATTGATTGGTTGGCTGGCTGGCTGGCTGGCTGGCTGGTTGGTTGGTTGGTTGGTTTTTTATTTTTTTGGTTTTTGGTTTTTTGAGACAAGGTTTCTCTGTGTAATAGCCCTGACTGTCCTAGACTCACTTCATAGAGCAGATTGGCCTTTAACTCACAGAGATCTGCCTGTCTTAGCCTCCAGAGCATCAGAATGAAAGCCTTGAACCACCACGTTAGGCTCTCTATGGACTTTGGAAATACTAAGGTGTGATAAACACATGGGCTCAAAAGAACAATGAGATGTGTAGATAAGATAACAGATGCTGTTCCCAGTATGGAGAGTGGCTCTGTCACGATGCACAAGTTCAAAAGTCCAGATTTCTACAGGAAGGAGCCTGTCTTAGTGGGATCAAGGTTATGTAAGAACACATATGACACGAGATTAGAGGGAGAGCATCATGTGTGAAAAAAAAAAATCACTAAAACCAGGCACAAAGCCCAGGAGACTTGGTACATTAGTTACCATAGAAACGTGAATGTACCCTACGTAGTCATATTGTTTTTAGGCTTGATGTGTTTTCCCTCTTCTTATCATTACACGTTCACATCTGGTTAAAATTTCAAACTCTCAGGCTGTAGTGTTTGTGATGAAAAAAGGTTAAAGCAAGGTTGCTTTACGTTCCTCAGCCAAACTTAAAAACCGTAGATGAAAATTTGGCAGTTAGGGACATGGTTGCTGGGAAAGAACCTCAAGACAGAGACGGAAAAACAAAGACACAGCTGCCCGCCTTGTCCCTTCTTCCAAGTGGCCTCCTGGTGGCAAATTCCTGAGAGGGTCTGACTTTGTTTATTTGTTTCTGAGTGAGGCTGTTCCTCTTCTAACAGCTGATGCCATATGAGTCAGCGGCTACGCATTTAATAAGAATTAAAGAAAAACAGCCAAGCTCTAGAGAATTAAAGAAAATTCAATTATTAAGGAAAATGCATGTGAACCGACCACTTTGAATTCTTATAGATGCTGCTGAGATCTGGTTGAGTGTTCATGAAGCATCTGGGGTTTCTTTCTTTATCCACAGATGTTAGAACAATGTCTTTCTCAAATTAGCTATTCCAGGAGACGCAATCACCCTGGGTGCCTTGCTCTGGGTTATGAAACTGCCCGAGTGTGGTGAAGATCCAAGGTTACTCTTTCTTCAGGTAGGCCGGTTGGCAGACAGGGGACTTAGGATTCTCCTCATCCTACCTCCTGAAAATTCCAGTCTTTTCCTTGGGGGAAGTTGCGTTCAGTCTTTTTACCCCTATTCAAAAGGTCTTTGATATTATATCCTATGATAGTCTCACCTTCCTGACACACAAATGACTCCAATTTGTAATGATTCAGCTTTAGGCGTTTTCCCCTCTGTAATAGTCTGAAAGCATAATAACAAAACTGTTCTGCTTTTTACTTTTAGTGGAACTTTTAACCAACTGTGTGACATATTTGACACTTCTTACTAATAAGGACTTCTGCTAGGTGCTCTTACCCAAGTGTGGGCTAAGTCTTTAGGCACGTTTCATGCAAAATGGACTTAGTGCAACAAATTCAGCTTCACTTTCGTTGTTGCTGCTGTTACGTTTTGGGACATGTAGCTCGGGCTAGCTTACTGTGCTGCAAAGGATAGCCTTGAACCTCTGATTGATCCTCCTGCTTATACTTGTGAATGCTAGGATTACAGACATGAGTGACACATCCCAGCTGATTGAGTGTCATGACTCGAATCCACGGCCTCGTGCATGCTCTCTATCAAATGAGCTGCCTCTCTAGCCACAAAAGCACATCTAATGCATGTTCTTTCAACCTTCCATGGGGTGAAGGTTGTTGCTGGGGTGACTCAGCCATAGCATAGGCACGGCTATACTTTTCCCAACTAGTGGCAGGTCTTTGTCTCCCTTTCCTAACACTTCACACGGGGAAATTAAACTTTCCTATTATGGTGTTCACAGAACACCTGTGCAAAGTGAAGTACATTGTTGGGATTAATTTTATGCATAGGGGGAAAAAAGCACTGAGATGCAAAGTTAATGAGAAAATCGGGTCAAGATTCTCATTATGCGATTGTAGAATATTATTAAATTCTTCCACCTCTGACTGAGTAGAAACGGAGGAAGCACGAGCTGCAGCCTGGAAAGCTATGGGGCTCCTCCGGTAGGTGGAAGAGCATCCCTGGACACCGCGAGAAAACGCCAAGGGCCGCAGAGGAGAGCACAGGGTCGCTGCAGTCAAAATCGCTTCCCCTGGCGTCCTTCCTTCAGCACCAGCTGCTTCTGTGGCTTTGGACAAACTGCTCAACCCAGAGGTTCAGCTGCCTCCTATTTGCTATGCAAGACAACACCACCCACTTGCCAGGCTGTTGTGAGTCCTGAGAAAGGTAATGCGCGTTGGGTAGGTCGAGCGCTTGGCGGCTTTTACTGCCTCCCCAGCCACTGCAGAGGAAGACTGAAGGCAGGAGAGGGAGCTCTGCCCTTGTCATCTCCTGAAGCCTAATGTGAGTCCTTTACTAGCCTCCCGTGAGCACTGGAGGTTAAGCCCCACAGGACAGCAGAGAATCGCGCTGACGTCCCCGCCTTAACTCGTCCAGTTATTAATCAGCGCTCCTCCCTTTCCCAGGCAGGCCGTCGCCTCACCTGTCTGCACACAGGAAGACAACCAAGGCCCATCACTACATACACAGATGTGACCTCACCGCCAAAGGTAGTGACAGGAGAGAGAATCAAGCAAAGGAAGGAAAATGACACAATCAAACACAAAACAAACAAAACATTCTTCTACTTCCTCTCTTGAAAACTGTACAAAATAGATTCAGATTTTTTTAAGACCCCAGAAAAAGAGCATAACGTTTAAACCTCATGGAAGACTGAGGTAGAAATTACTGCTGAGCTCTAACTGTCCAGTAAATCCCACCTACACTCAAGTATTTCTTGACAACCCCTCCCTCACTGGAAACTGACGCCTTTCATAAAATCCCTTCTAGCTGGAGACTGTGCTGAAAACTAGATTCATTATATCAACATGAATCACACAGCATCTCATGCAATTGTTAATGGGTATGTTATTTTATGAAATATATTTTAGGGGTCCCTTCCCTGTTTGGTTAATTTCTATTTTTTTTTTTTTTTTGATGTGTTCTGTCTTCCAGATTGTCTATTAAGACGTGTTTACAGAACTGCAGAAACTGGTAGTCTCTATCAACCAGATCGCAAGCTCAGCTTACAAATTATTTAGATATGCTCCCCTTTTTGTTTCCCTATTCAGAAAATGATGTGGAACTTTCATTTAATGTACAGCACCTAACTCTCCTTAAGGCCACTCCAGTCTATTTTCCTTAATCTTACAGCGTTGGCTATGCACCCACATGGCTTTGCTTTCACTCTTGGCAAAACGGATAATAATACAGGGTTAACAAGGAGAACAATATGCGGGCTGACCCTTCAGAGAAGCAAAATATTTCTCCTCTTTGTGCACATTTTCCTGAAGGCAGAAGTAATTTTTCTCTTCGTTTCCATAGATACAGTAAGTGTGGTTATTAATCAGAATGATAGACCATAAATTACAAAACCAGTTACAGATCATGTCTTTATTTAGCATTCTAAACACTTTCTTATTTATAAACGGGCCCCATCTTTGTTGAACAGACCATGATTTTAATGACAGTTTAAGTGTAGATGCATTTCAGATATGGCGGGGGGACTGTTCTTATTAAACTTGACCATGGAAAAACACGATTAAAGAAAAATACACTAGAGACAACATAAATGCCTTGTTTCTGAGAAGAAAGGCCAAGAGGGCTGGCTGAACTTTCCTTAGAATCACTTTAGTTATATCTTCCCCAGGTTCCTTCCACAAATTTGAGGATATCTGATTCGTTTTTCCTGCCCCATAAATGACCTATCATGTTTGGATGGAATGTTAATTTTAAAAAAACTTCAGATTTACAAAGAGGTGGAAAAAAGCCTTCAGTATGAATGATTAATAATTTACAGCCAACAGGAAGGAGTTAGGGCAGCAAGGGCAGTCCCTAGGAGGTCAGAAGAGGTGCACAAACCTAGCAGAAAGCCCATCAAGCTGCGGCTTTGAACTGTTCTCCTCCCGCCTCTGCTAACGCCAGTGCCTGGGAAACTGGCCTCCCTCTCTCTCCCCATGACCATGTTCATGAATCACATTCTTTGCTGCAGGTCTTAAGCTGTTTCCAAACCCACAGTTATCTGCTTTTCTTGCCTTCCCCTCCTGTTACTTTCCTCTCGTAGCACCTTTGTACTAACTGTTACATTAAACATGATGTTGCTTATACCATTAGTTTCATACTATCAGCATTTTAGAGCGGACAATTCTTTGTCACAGAGTGTGACCTCCACATTCCAGAGTGCTAATGTCCTGAAATGGGCCCAGCCCACTGGATGTTGGTACACTCTCTCCTCACAGACGTTGTTACTGAAATATGACTCTAGACATTGCCAGTTAACTCTGGTAAGCAGGATTAGTCACCTAGAGTTGAAAGTCACTGATCTACACCACTGTTTACCAATTTTTCCATTAAAACCATCACTGTTTATTATGTATCAAGCATTGGGCCATAGTATCAAAGAAAGATAATGTTTGCCCTCTCCTATCCCATCCTCAAGTCTAGTTATTACATGTATTTGTTCATTCTGATTTAGAATATAAAATACCACCATGGATGGAAGAATAAAGTGAAACAATGCTGGAACACTAGGAAAGGGCACCTGACCTAGTTTGGAGTTGGGGACAGAGGAAAAACTATTCATACTGTAAGGGGTATTTACGCACACACCTAAATGGTACTCACTGAAAACTGAACGAGAGTGTTCCAGGCAAAGAGAACACATGAACAAAAGCCTGAGGCTGAGAACGCACAGCAACAGCACTTGGGCAATGAGACCTGGGGACAGGAACCAGGCCACAGGGTGGATTATGCTTCACATTGAGTAGTTTGATTCTGTGTATAGTCAGCAATAAGCTTTGGTCTTGGCGTTGGGACAATGGTCCTAGCTAAGCTTCTTTACCCTCATTCTGTAACTTCAGGCAAATGGTCTTCTGACTGAAGTCCACCCTGGCACACCTGTGTGGTGGCCTGGCTCTTCTCCAAAAGTCTCTCGGACTTAATTCCTTCTTTTAGAGGAATAAGACCCTCATTTCCAGATCTAGCCTTAACAGAGTGAAATTATGTCTGCTATTAAAACCAAAAACCACCCTGGGTGTTTTCATCAGCCTGAAACTCTACATTCTCTCGGTATTTGATGTGGTTGCTACCAGCGGATCCCAAGTTTCTGTGTACTAGTAAGATGAATGCCCAAAGCAATTCTTCAAGAAAAGAAAACTAATGTGCCATTCTCCAAAGGAACCAGGAAAAAAAGTAAATGAATGTCTAATTTTGGCAAAGTCAACTTAAATTTTTACTTTCTAGCCTTCTATCTTATTAGACATGTTTAACATTTTATTAAGAGCCTCTTTTTCACAAGGTGTTGCAGAAGTACCAGACTTAGCCTCTGTGTGAATTGCAAAAGTACTATGTCTCTTCAGTGCATCACACAACTAGAGAAGAGAGCAAGACGGCTCAAGAGCAGAAACAACATGCTGTGACTTTGAACAACATCTGAGTCATAGAGGAAAAACTCAAATGGATGCTCAACATATTGGGAGAGTGTTTTTTTTTTTGGGGGGGGGGTTGTTTTTTGGTTTTTTTCAACCAAGCAGCAACTGTGTTTTAACAGAATATGTTTTTCACAGAATCAGTTTCGAATTTGAAGGATGAAGATTTGGTAGCACTGTTCTGCTATTAAACACCCTTATTCAGAACAAAACTTTGTCTATTTGCAAGTAAATAAGCTTGAATTCATTTCCTCCTTATCATCTGCTCACTACAGAATGACGCAAGGGAAAAGGGCTCTGGAGGAAATAAAGCCAGGAATGCACTTCTCTCTCCCACTCTGCTGAATGGGACTCATCTAGAATGGTTCAGGCAGTTCTACCTCTGACCTAGTGCACACCTCAAAACAGTCCTTGCTGATTGTCACAGGTCCTTTGGAAAAACAGCTAGTGCTCTTAACCACCGAACCATCTCTCCAGCCCTCATTGTCACAAGTAAACAACTCCTGGAATTTTAAATTCCCACAAACCCTCACTTAACTTGCATTATGTCTGAGAATTTAGATGAAATCCTTGTTAATGGGAAAAACTACCTTTGAAATTTTAGTACGTATTTAGTACTTATTTCCAATTTTTCACATCAGATTAGTGCCATGTCCTTGGGTATGAACGACCTGATGCTTTTCTGCATTTTATGTATTATCTAAGGTTTTAAAATTATCCCAGTTTACTTGGTGATTATACCTGAAAGTTAAATTAAGACTACAAAACACCGTCAAAAAAGATTGAAGTTTAATTCTTTATAACCATCTTGGTCACCAAAGTAACTCTTATGGAAGGGAGCATATAATTACAGACTTGCTTACAGCACCAAAGAATTATTCCATGATCATCATGGCAATAAACAGACAGGCATGGTACTGGAGCAGTAGCTGAGAGCTTTACAACCTGAGACATTGGGCCTGGCCTGGGTGTTGGAAATCTCAAAGCCCATTTCCAGACCAAGGCTGCACCTCCTAAGCCTTCCCAAACAGCTCCATGTACTGAGGACCAAGCATTCAAAGATGAATGCCTATGAAACCATTCTCATTCCCACCACAACAAAAATAATAATACTTAAATTTGAAAAAGACCCAACAGAAAATTAGGTACTAATTTCAAATAATTTTAACATTTTTATCATTGTAAGACTCTTTTTCTTTATCTTTATAGATATTGGGCCTGATTCTGAAAGAAAAAAAAAAATGAAATGAAGTAAAATGAGGAAAGGAGGATAGAAGCAAAAACCAGAGAGAGCTAGGCCTGCTTAATGCTACGGTTCTCAACACTGAGCAGCCCCTCCACTGAGTTGTAGAATCCACAAGTGGTGTTACACATGCAAAGATCTATAGCCTGAAACAACAGAACCAAGAAAGACAGGCAAACATGATCTCAATAAATATGAAAACACAAATCCCTCATGGAGGTTTCCATTACTAACTAGTGTGCAAAATAGGGTTGTCCCATTATAATATATATATATAATACATAATATATATTGTATTATATACATATAATATATATATATTATATGTATATAATACAATTTCAAAGAGGAAAAAATCCAGAAGTGTTCTTATAAGCCTCACCTGGAGTCGGGGAGGGATATTCCACGCAGTGGCATTTAGAACTCTATAACCGTAGGAAAAATGTCACCTCTATCCGGGCATGCCCGTGGGGATCTAGAGTGTCTGGGATATGGGGTGGTGTGTAGTGTACCCGATTGTGTGCTAGAGAGGCGGCAGAAGCTGGGGTGTCTGAAGGTGGAGGACCTATGGGGTGAGTCCTGAGTGACAGCTTCCTCCATGTGGAACATAGTGGTGTTCCTCGTTGCCATGGCAGCAGTTTCACGGCTCACGCTATGTATAAGAAGACATGCAACTACTGGGGTTAAGTGTCCACTTCTGTGTCTAAACCACAGCTATTTCACAAGCCCAAGGCTCAGGACTAAATAGGAGAAAATACCGGCTCAGGTGATGTCATAGAAAAGGGAGTGGAAAGAATGCAAGAGCCAGAGCGGGCTGTGACGCAGCTGTTTCCTCCAGGCTAGACACAGACATTGCCATCTTGAGTCAGAACAGCTGTAGCCCCTCCCCCAAATGACACCCTCACAAAAGTGAGGCTGACTACCATCTACGTTTATGAGGGCACATGAGGTTCGTGAGATCCCCACATCCTTTTCCCAAGATTACCCAAGCTCCTAAGGTAAACGTAAACTCACTGCTTGGAGGTGAAGGGAATCCTTTCTTCCATCCTTATGTGTCCTGTGTGAGTGAATGCATGGAGATCCTTCATGTCTTCCTAAGAACAGTCTCATCGTAGCTCTCCTTCTCAGAGTTCTTTGGTCTTCCAGCTCTATAACTGTGAGAGAGCATCTCAGACTAGGGACCTGCAAAACTCTAAAACTCCAAAACCACAAGCAATCATGAAACAACAAAGTCCTATTTCTTTTAGGAATTCCAACCAGCACCTTCTATGAAACACTCATTTGAGGGAATTGCAAGAATATTCCAGGAGCAGGAATCAGCTACATGTCTAGCTAAAGCTGGTGCGGAATTTCAGTTAACATCATCCACACATGGGACCAAGTGAAATGCTGGATGAACAGAACTACTCTGAACGGCCTGTGCTAGCATTTCTCCACCCAGCCACTGTCCGTCTTTTTGGCTGGATAGTATTTCTTAGGAGGCAGTCTGTGCGCTTAAGGATTTGGGGACAAAATACACTAGAAGTCAGTGTCAGCCTCATCCTATAGTCGTGACAAAAAAAAAAAAATCCTCAAATGCTGGCATATATTCTACGGTACACAGTGGGAAGTAGGGGTGGAAGCAAGCATCTCTGCTGGAAAGCACTCTTTGAGGCTGACTGAGTCACTGGACACCTAGTCTCTTTGCATGTTGGTGTTTCTATGCAACGTACATCTTGTACGCTCTCATTTTACCAACGAAAAATCATTTGTACCATCGCTTATGCTATAATTAGGACACCTACTAGTACTAATCAGCGAGCAAAGATGTGTGAGCACAGGTAGCAGGTGCCTCTGGAGAGCGCACTTTTGATTAGATGCTTTCAAATGCTAACGGATGTGGTGGGTGTATTCCTGATTAGGGTATTTCAAATGTTAACTAACCATACTTCTGACTTGAAGTAAAATTAACCGCTTGTTCTGCAGCTGAGACCCAGGTTCATAGTGCCCGCAGGCATCTCACAGAAGCACCTGGAAAACCTAAAGGTTGGGTAGGCTTTCTTGGAAACGGCAAAAAAGCAAATATTGTAAACAGCAGCCGTACTCCTCAAGCAATCTTACTTGCAGAGCAGTGGAGGCGTAGCGCTGCGAGATGGGTGTTTCCGCACCCTGAGACCTACCCAGCTAAAATGACCTTCCTGGTGCACACACGTATTCATAAGAGTAGGCTTTCAGTTCCAAGAGCGATTTGCACAAAGTGTGTGCCAGTGCAGAAAGTCAGCATTTTGGATAGCGGAATCGGAATAGAAAGAGATGCCTGGCACGGATGCCTTACGCATCGGGACTGGGCATCACCACCTGGGATGGGTCCACACGGAGAGGCGCCTGGGAACTTCAGCCTAAGCGTTAGTTTATCTTGGCTGAGTAAGATGATGACTGCCCCAAGACCTAGTCCTTACCCAGATCACATACTCTGGGGACTCTTTCAGAGTACAGAACAGAGCCACGCAAAAGTCAGGCAAAATCAGCCGAGTCGATGAAATAATTCTACCCACACAGCGTGGTCTTAGATAAGAATCACACCCTTGAACACAGTGAGCAGGCCTTTAATGCCCAACCCATTGGAAAAAAGAAGGAAGCAATCAGAAATGAGCCAAGGAGAGAAAACAGAAAATTAATGTCTACTTTTCAAGGCAAGCTTCTCTCCCATGCTGTCTATTCCAGGTTTGGACTTAAACCTGTTAATTCTCTCAATGAGGAATCAAAAACCTGGAAAGGTCTAGGGGACACACTGACCCTAACCCTATGAATAATTGGGACATTGCTCACACAGCAGCAAACCCAGCTGAACCTTTCAGAAACAGAGGAACTGATGGCCAATAGTTAAGCTTGTCTGCAATTCCACCATTATTGTCTGCTGACTGCATATAACACAGAAAGAAGTGAGCACATCGACATGGGCTCTGGAGACAAAGACACCACTGCAGCTTCCAAGAAGAATTCCTTTAAGGCTCAAAATGGGTACAAGATTGACACAGACTTAGCTGAGAGAGAGCTTAACAAGGGAGCCAGGTAGGGGCTTTTGGTATAAAAAGTAGATTTTCTCTCATCCACCCCTAATATCTTCTTTCATTCACTGACTCACAGAGGCCGTAGCAGAGAAAGCTCCTTGATTAGGAATCACATCAGCTGTGACAGTAGGAGATGGGCAGGAGTGGGCGTGCTCTGTGCTCTGCTGTCTCCCTGGAATGTTTCTGCAACTCCCCAAACTCACCCCTCACATAAGAGTAACTGTCTCACAAGTTTGCCTGACAAAGTATACTTCTGTTTTGTTCTTGTTGTTTTTCTTTTTGGTTTCTTCTGCTGACAGAGGAACCATTCTCCGCCCCACGAGAGAACTGTAGGATTACTCTGTCTTTCCAGATGAGTTACATCGTGCCTGTTAAGCCAAGGGTGATGTGTTAAGGAGCCTGTGACACTAATACAGTCCCCATAGCTCGGTTCTGACTTATCACCCCCCACAGCTAAGTCTCATTGTGTTCTGAACTCAAAAAGGACAAGAGAAAGGTTACATATTGTCCAAATATCAAATAAAATAAAGCACAAGGAAACTTGGGATGCCGAAGCAGGGACTAAAATATGCACAAGATGACACCTGGACTGGAGACTTCTGCTATGATTAGGGCAGGTAGGCGCAGAGCTTTGTCATTTATAATGGAGCTTATAAGTGAGATTGCAGCCAGGCCAGGTGGTGGTGGCCTGGATCTCCTCTGTAAATCTGAAGCCAGCCTGGCCTACAGAGTGAGTTCCAGGAAAGCCAGGACTGCACAGATAAATCCTGTCTCAAAAAACTAAAATAAGAATAAAAGTAAGTGAAATTGCAGAGTCTAAGTATCTAGGAAGCTTTTGTCCTCAGACACAAGGCTCAATTCTTATATTTACTAAATTTGTCAGCAAATTAAGACTTCATGAGTGTGCATGAGTGCACAAACACACACACACACACACACACATCTTCAAATGTGCTTGCTCATTCTTGCTTGTTAATTGTATAGTCAGTGCCCATGAGAACTTATTATAAAGAAAATATGTTGTGTTCTTCAGTTGCTAGCGAAAATAAATCCTGAAAATAAGTATGGAATTTTAAAAACTTCCTAGAAAAATTCTGTCTTTAAAAATCATGCTTGCTTAAAAAAAAAAAAAAAAAAAAAAAAAAAAAAAAAACGTTGATTGGCTATTTAAAAGATTTGCTTTTCTTAGATCATCCTTTCTCTAGAAACCATATTTGCTTCCCCCAAAAAAGATAGTAGATTGGCTGTTTAAAATATTTGTCTTGGTAAGAACATGACAATGAACAAAAGGCGAAGGGAGGAAGAAACCAAGAGATTGACCTAAGATTCTGCATCACGCTGGAGATGGGCCCAGGGCTGGCTGCTCTTCGAGAAAGGTGAGGAGCCCTCTTTGAAACAAACAGCCCTGATGAGCGCTCAGACGCACGAACGAACGCGTCTTCCGTGATTCCACCCTGCGGTCTCTCAGCTGGCCTGGCTAACACTAAGATGCGTGGTCGGAACACTGCCGGTGGTTGAGTCTCTTTTCCGTCTTTACATTTCGCCGTGGTGCTGGATTAAAGAACATTAACTTACTCTCACGTTCTTACACACTCCAGTTTAACTGCGTAGAAGCTTAAACAATCAAAGAACAGTTGAACAATTTCTGAGCGTCTGCTTGATGTTTGCTCCGGAAACAGACTTCTGCTTTGAGCTACTTAGAGGCTCTCAACCGCCATCAAATGTTTGTTAAATCCATAGTATGCGATGTTCTCCTGCAAATCTGTGTCAGGCATACTCTAACTGAGGGAGGATTATCTCCGGTCTTTTCTAAAATTCACATTACATCCTTATCTCAGCCTCCTCCCTCCTCTCCTCCTGGTCCCTCCAGCCCCCATGTCTCCCATTCCCCCATCCTCCACCCCCCCCCACTCCCCACCCTGCGACCCGCCCAGGCACATCAAGTCTCATCAGGACTAAAAGCATCCTCTTCCACTGAGGCCTGACAAGGCACCCCGCCAGGTGTGATCAAAAAGCAAGCACAAACACAAACCCTTACAGAGTCCAGAGACAGTCCACGTCAGAGACAGTCCCCAAGCCACGACCTGGAACTTCCTTCTTAACTTTGGGTTTTCTCTTAAAGCCATTTTAGTTTTCTTGTTTTTACTTTTTCTCCAATATCTGTCACTTTTTTCCTTAAATAGTTTCACAAAAAGAATTACTGTTTTTTTTCAGTGTTCTGTTATTTTAAGTTTATCTTCACTTCTAAAATACTTTCTCTTTTATTGCACTTCTTCAGTTCTGTTCTCTTTCAAGTTTCTCCCTCTGGTATGTATTCATACATGGTCTTTGCAATGTTCTCGATGTTTTTCTACTCGTTTTGAACTACTGCATTACAATTTTACCCATTTCTGGATGTCTCTCTACGGGGCTTCTGTGCTCTACAAGATCATCCACCAGCATGTTTGATGGTGTGTCAGATAAAGGCACTTATTACCCAGCCTGATGATATGAATTTGACCCCATAACCCACATGGCAGAAGGAAAGAACCATTCATTCTCTGTTTTGTCAATAAAAAGCGGCCCAACTAGTAACTGAGCAATAGAAAGAATAGGTGGGGCTTCCAGTTTCCACAGGGGAAGAGACAAATAGAAAAAAAGAGATTCTTAGAATATGCATTACCATGCCAGGTCAGGGCTGAAATCCAACAGCGGGGTAGAGAAATCAGCATACAAGAATACAGGGTAAACTTTACCTAGTATACAATGACTTGACGGCAGCATATCTCTTTCCGAGTTGTCCTCTGACAGCCACGTGTGTTCCTTGGCACATGTGCGTACATACACATACGCACTAACTAAATGTAACTGTATAAATTTAAAACTTACTCTTTTTGTTCTTTTGAAAACATTATTTGGGATTTTGACCCCAATAGTATCTAGGGTTTCAGGGGAGAGGTTGTCATGAAATTCAGGTATATTTCCACAATTCCAGGCTTCCGTGTTCTCGTTTTCCCTCATAGTGCCAAACAGTAGGGCAGCTTGCTGAGACTGCCTGTCCGGTCCTTCTTCCCTTGCGTAAGCTAAACATTGCCACTGGGTCCTCTTCGTTGCTCCGCTACTGGTCCATTTTCAGTCCGCTTGAAAGAGGTTCTTCTTGGTGTGAGAGCTTGGCTTGGAAGGGCCAATTTTAAAAACTCACAGGACCTCGATTTCTGTAGTATGCCATGGTGAAATCTTTGTCACACTTACAACTGTTCTCAGATGGCTGATCATACTTCCAGTGGATGTTTCTTGGTTGTCTTAGGATTCTCCTGTTCTATGTCCTTACACTCCCCAGGATTTGTGATTTCTCCTGAACCTACTCCTATTCCCATTTTGTTCACTTACTGAATAAGAAATGAAATGAAATGGATAAGCAGGCTCTCAGATTGTCTTTCTAAACTGAAAATCTTACTAGCTCTTAACACTGGCATACATGAGTTCTGTTTCTGATTTTTAAATCCTGCCCCTCTTGAGTATAAAGACTGTATCCGCCCTAGATGAGCGTTACGAAAGCAAAATCTACATGCTCATGCACACTATCATTTAATGCCTAGAGTGCAGATGGTCGAAATGCTGAGAGACAGGAAATGGGAAGCAAAGGGCATGTTTTCCATGACAAATAGTCGAGAGCCATGCTGTGAGTGCTGCAGCAAACAAAGGTGTTTTCCAGAGATGCCACAGTCATCACCGCTATCCACAAACCCATACCCAGGTTGGCTCTGTTTGGTTCCCCACCACCTGCAGGGAGAAATTGGGACCAAACCTACGGAACAAATCACGTTTGCTTCAGTGTTTGTTTCACAGAACAAACCTTGTCTCACAAATGTGAGCAGAAGAACACTAGGGCTGAGCCAGAAACATGGGAGACTGGAGAGGTCTCCATGAAACCTCATGAGAGAAAGGTCAAACAGAATGTCTCTCCACTGTAGCAGCAGTGAAGTTCCCAGAGAATACAGACTACGGGAGAGCCGAAGAGGATCCACTTAACATACGGACAGAACGATCCTTCCTGATGAGTCACACCCGTGGGAGGAATCTGTGTTGGGTTTGGAAACTCCTTTGGAGTCTCTGCCAAGCAGCACCTTTTACTAAGAAGATATATAATTATATAGCATGACTAATTCATCTCTGCAGATGTCATATATGTCTGTTGATATGTGTGTTCCCACCCCTGAGACGGTGTTGTATTATTTCACTTCCATGCCACGTCTGGTTGCTGGTGTCCAGCAAAAGGGTCTTCATTGCCCAATGAATGGGAAGGCAAGTGTTTGTTAAAAAGCTACTGAGGTCTGCCAACTTAAACAACCAAAGATTGAACTATGTGAACTTCAGATAAAATAATTCCTGACAAAATCCCACTGAGGAGGAATGGATAAAAAGTTCTGCCTCCAACCAAGAAGCTATTTACAATTATTACAGGTGGGGAAAATCAATTTTCACTAAGGGAGTGACACTAGGTTTATAAACCATTCTCTAGGGCAGAACCTCTAACCAGGAGTAGTTGAGGAACACAAAATGGACTCTATGTTTTTTATTTTATGTTTGAGATTATAATAACATCATTTCGCCTTCCCTTTCTTCCTTCCAAACCTTCCTATATCTTCCTTTTTGCTAGCTTTCAACTTTATAGAACTCTATGGTATGTGGGTATGTGTGTATGTGTGTTATTTTGGGGTTGTTTTGTGGGGTTTTTGTTTGTTTTGTCTTATTGACTTTTTTCAGTTTGTCTGTTTTGAATTTTGTTTTATGTTATCTTTCTTGTCTGTTTGCTTTTTAGAGAGAGACCGTGAAATTGGGTGAATAAGGGAGGTGGCAGGATCTGAGTAGAGTTGGGGGAGGAGAAAGAACATGATCAAACTATGATCAAATTTAATATTTTTTTTAAATTGAAGGTGTCCTGAAAAAACATGGGAGATGCATTTGTATGTATGGACGTGCCTTTTACCTGTCCTTTTTGTCACATATTTTAATCTGCATGTTAATAATTAAACTGATCAAGGTATCTTTGAATCTATAAATACAGTATGTCCACAGATTCTTCACAATGTCTGGATGAAAACCTTTACTAAAATAATATAGGAATGCTATGTTTTCGAGGTGGTTCTATTGTGCAAAGTTTATTGAGTCCATGTTTTAAAGTAAACTTATATACTCAAATAGCCTAGTTCTAAATTCATTTTCCCATGACTTTTATACTCATGTGCATTACATCTGACCTAAATAATTTGTTCCTGCCAAGGTTTCCAGCTTCTGCAGAGAACACAGACCATACCGGGTGCAGTAGAGAAGAAGCCTTCTCATGGGTATTTCCCGGTAAGGATGTAAGCAGTTATCTGTGGCATCTTCTTTTTAATCTCCCATGCAACTCCTACACAGTGACTATTGAGTAGTACTCCTTTGTGTTAGCAGCTGGCTTTTTCTTTTAATATATTTTAAGAACCATCCCAGTTGCAAACTAATTCTCTATTAAAATATTACTCAACTTCTTTTTGACTTATCTAAGATGTGGTTTTTAACATGACATGACTTTTGTTAGTCATTTATAAATAAGATGTTAAGCGAACATAAAAATCATTTCCAAGAATAATTTCTAAAGGATGTTGGTTTATTTTACAGGATTACTTCTTATGTAAAGTTAATTCTTTAAACTGTCACTCAAAGTGAGATGCATAACTTCAAGCATTTTTTAAAAGTTGTTTTTAAGTAGGTGTGGTATGATAACTCATTGAGCAGAGACATTGGCCAATCAGAATGCATGCTAGTGCAGATGCTCTGGATGGAGGCCCACACAGCCCTGGTGTGCCAGGTGGGAAGCAAGCCTGTGGGATGTGCAGCTGAGGGGCAGGCCTTAGATGGAGGGCTGATGAGGATCCCTCAGGAGAGGGGCAATGATCATTTATCAACATGTCAAGTGAGCCTTCCCTAATTTAAGTGTGCATCATTACTGGTACATATTGGAATAAAACAAGTCTCGCGTTAGTCTTTTCAACAAATATACTAACACAGAAGGGAGGATCTCACAAGGCCCCTGTAGACAAAGAACTACAGGGAACTAAGAACAACCAAGAGGGAGAGAATTAGCTGCCTCCAGGGATGAGCCCCTAACTGGCTACCTAATACCCAGTGTTCAGCCCTGAAATCATATGCATACAAGCAACACTAAATGGACTTTTTGGGTTGTTAATGTATTCACATCCATGCATTTATACATATATGTAACAATAACAATGAAAGGAAAAGAGACCATGAATTCGAGAGGGAAACAGGGTGAGACACGCAAGGGATTGGATGAGGAAAACAAAGAGGGGAATGAGGCAATTGTGTTTTAATTCTAAGATTTGTTTTTACTTTAAAATAAATAAACAGGAAGACGAAGACAAAGTTAGATTTGTTCACAGAGATGATAACTAGCTCATCTTGTACATGGAGTCTCAGAATCAAGTTTGGTGAGGACTGAGGCCTCTGCAGTTCAGAGAAGTGAAACCTTCTTGTGGACAAGTCATCTCTCTTGTATACATTTACAAAACCATGTAACAATATACATACCTCTCCAGAGCCCCTTCTAAGGCCTTAAATCTTCAGCTTCATTCCCATCACTAAATCCACCTGGATAGAAATTACACAACGGATTGTTTAATCCCGTGCTCCATGCAAATTGTGAGCCTAGAAAATACAACTTTGATATTATGTGTGGCATCGACTTTTTTTAATACAGTAAAAATGTAAAAATCATAAACATCAAAGGTAAAGAAATGAAAACATGCATGTTTGCCCATCATTCTCAGTCCTGTACAAAAATGTGGCCCAGGATTGTTCTCACTTCTCTTTGTGTGAGAAATCCTCTCCTAGAAAGGATGAGTTTCCTCCCCATGAAGTCAGCTTGGAACTCTTTTCCTGTGCATAATGTCATGAACCTACTCCAAACCCCAAATCAAACCCAAGCTTTTCCAGCAGTCAAGCAGGTTGCCTTGGTATGATTTGCCAGGGAGTGAGACCTATATGTTTGTGTGGACATTGAGGGGAAGGGCTGCTGTTTGA
Organism: Psammomys obesus; assembly: GCF_907164565.1. NCBI lineage: Eukaryota > Metazoa > Chordata > Mammalia > Rodentia > Muridae > Psammomys > Psammomys obesus. The sequence continues at coordinate 4,946,720 of NW_026585895.1, read as the reverse complement.
CAAACCAGTGGTCCTCGGCCTTCCCAATGCTGCAACCTTTTAATACAGCTCCTCCTGTTGTGCCGCCCACCCAACCAGGAAATTATTCTCCTTGCTACTTCATAACTCAATTTTGCTACTGTTGTGAATCACTATGTAAACATCTAATATGCAGGACATCTGACATGTGACCCCCAAAGGGGTGGTGACCCACACGTTGGGATCCGACGGCCTAGACTGAAGCCTCAAAGAGCGAGTAGATGGAAACACTGTCACCCTCCTGTCGGGGCTGAAGGTCACAGGTCTTGCAGCACAGCAGAATCTCCTGATGGCGGGTCAATGCTGAGAAACACTATGGAGCACCTAGGGCACAAATAAGTGAAGCCAAAAGCTACAACAAACACCTGCTGGTTGCTTGCTTGATTGGTTTTCCACAGAATATTTGAGGAAAAAAAAAAAAAACCTATGAAAGATTCTCAATCCTTATTCAGAAGGGCAAACAGAATAGACATTGAAAGTGGCAAAAGACAGGGAACAGGACAGGAGCCTACCACAGAGAGCCTCTGAAAGACTCTACCCATCAGGGTATCAAAGCAGATGCTGAGACTCATAGCCAAACTTTGGGCAGAGTTCAGGCAATCTTATGAAAGAAGGGGGAGATAGAAAGACCTGGAGGGGACAGGAGCTCCACAAGGAGACAAACAGAACCAAAAATCTGGGCCCAGGGGAGCCTGCAGAAACTGATGAATCAACCAAGGACTATGCATGGAGAAGACCTTGACCTCCTGCTCAGATGTAGCCCATTGGCAGCTCATTCTCCATGTCAGTTCCCTAGTAAGGAGAGCAGGGGCTGCCGCTGACATGGACACAGTGGTTGGCTCTTTGATCACCTCTCCCTGGTGAGGTAGCCTAACTAGGCCACAGAGCAAAAGGATCCAGATAGTCCCGATGAGAACTGATAGGCTAGTGTTAGACAGTAGCGGGGAGGACCTCCCCTATCAGTGGACTAGGGGAAGGACATAGAGGAGGAAAGAGGTAGGGAAGATGGGGCTGGGAGGGGCTGAGGGAGGGAGTTACAGCCAGGATACAAAGGGAATAACTTGTAATAAATAATAATAATAAAGAAATTAAAACACACACACACACAAGCATTGCAATCGCAACTGAAGTCTCTAAAACGTCGTCCAGCGAGGAGAGGACTTTCTTCTTGTCATTCTGCGCCTTAACAGGTGCATAAGGTGGAAGAGAATGAACCACTGGCATGAAAACAGGAATTGCCAAGCAGGTAGCTATGGCAAAGCCCTGACAAGCAGACATTAAGCATAAGGGGCTGAAGAGCTGGCAGGCTGGCAAAGGGAAACCATGGTAGGTAATGTGCATTTAGGAGGCTGAGATCTTAGGCATGATTTGCAGGAGCTTAAGGGACTGCATGGGCCTGGGACAGACTTGGGCTGCACATAGATAACAGCGCGCACCTCGGGCTTCATGTGGACGCCTTCGAGCAGGAGCAAGTGTCTCTGACACTATCAGCTACCTTCGATCCCTTCCCCTAACTGGGCCGCCCTGTCTAGCCACAACAGAAGATTAGCCGAGACCTACTCCAACCTGATATGCCAAGGCAGGATGATATCCAGGGGAGGATGAATGGAGAAAGGGACTGAGAGGAGAAGAGAGAGGAAAAGGTGGGATCAGGATGTGAAGTAAATAAATATTTAAAAAAAAAAAATACCACGTGGGGAGGGGACCTAATATGAGCGCTTCATATATGCCCTTGTCTGTTACTAAAAGCTGCTGAAGCTTTTTAACAATTTGTACAGATATTTGAGGCAGGGTCTCACTCACAGAGATCCACCTGCCCTTGCCTTAGGAGCACTGGGATTAATATTTTTACTTCCTTAATATTGAGTGACTAAATAAGAGCTGTTAATGCTATGAGGCTATGTGGAATATGAGCTACATAAATAATGAATTGAGTGGTGAAAGAATTCCAGAAGTTGAGGAAAAACAAAACAAAACAAGAGTTAGACAAGCACCTGTCTCTTTAATGAATTCATTATGGAGTAACCAGAAAACTAATTAAAAAAAAAAAAAAAGAATACAGGGAGGCATCAGAATGAAAATTTATCCCATTATCTGTAAAACATTTGGGATCACTCTCCAGTTCATGAGCTGTGAGAAATGCAGTGTGATGTCAAGATTTTGGGATTTCTGAAGAATTTTAATCAATGGAGACAATAGGGTATACTATATCATCTAACTAGAAAGAGTCCTTCTGTGGGATAGCATTGCCACACTAAAGGCAGATATATTTGGATGGTGAATGTGGAGGAATCAGCCTAGAATTGATGATTAAATTCCAAGAAACTAGGAGAATCCAGGGCGAGGAGACTGAAGGAGACAAGAGATGCTGACAAGACTAGACAGCCTCAGAACCGAGGATCGTGGGAATAACAGGAAGATGCCAAACAAGAGACAAGGCTAACAGACGCTCCCACAGTGGTGCACACCTGTGACGTCAGCACCCAGAAGGAAGAGGCCAGAGCATCCCAAGTGTGACACCACCTCAACTACACACCACACTCAGTTCTCTTCAAAAGGAAAAGTGAACAATCCAGAAAACTGTTGCAAGTTACTCAAAGTACACTCCCAAGTATTTTTTAGTGCAGCTTTCTATGTGAACAGAAATCTCTGAGTGTGATCTTTGAGACATTTTTCATGTTATAGTCATCCTGTGATATTTTAAAGTCCTCAAGACAAACAGATCAGCCTTCACTGTGGTTCACACAATTCCTGAACTTTGTGGTACTCAAAAACAAAAACAAATAAAAGAATCCTTCTGTGAGTAGAGACCAAGTGCTTTATTTCGCTTTTGTCTTGGGCCATTCGGCTGTTTGGAGACTTTGAAATAGACCTGACAGCACAAAGGGAATTCTCTTCTCACCAAATTGCTTTCTTCTCCCACAAAACTTTTCTGTTCTTTCAAAAGAACACTTTAGAATGGCCTTATTTCAAAATTGTAAAAAAATGTGAAATTTAAGTGACAAAGTCAGACTGGTGGGTCACCAACACAAAATTACTGCAATCTGTTTCCCGGCTTATCGCCCTCCCTGAAGGCCACTTAGTCCTATGCACAGCCTTAATGGTGTCATCTTTATTGCTCGGAGGCAGAGACCATAAATTAAGACAGTAGTTTCGTTTATTCCTTCTTCCATTGAAGCACAATCTTTTTTTTTTTTCTCCAGTGCTTTGCAAACTGATTGACTTGAAATTGCAATTACTCTACATAAAGGATTTTAAAGGAAAGAGATCACAAATTGTTGGCAGCAATTCTTCCCTTACCCTTTCCTATTAAGTGTCGGGTGAAGCGGCACAGAGGAGCCTTTCCCTCTGCCTAAACCTCTGATGACTCTCAGCTGCTTTAACACTCACTGATTAGCCATTCACTTTGTCTTAACATTTTAGATATCATCATTGCTTAACAAGCACCACCACCCCCCCGCCACTCCAAACTCGGTGGCTTAAATAATTGCTTTATTGTGCTATGGGATTATGTAGGCACAGGGCTTAGATAAGACAAATAAGAATACTTTCTCTGCTCTACACTGCCAGGGCTGAGGGTTCGCAGAAAGCAGAGGTGCCATTCATACTGAAGTGAGTTCACTCACATTCCAAACAGTTGATGTTTGTTCTCAGGAGCAGGCGGGGCTGAGTCGGCCAACAGAACCACATACTTGAGCCTTTCTGTGGAGGTGGGCTTCTGTACAATATGGCGGCCTCAGGTAGCTAGCTCTCTTATTTGGTGGCTCAGGAATCCAGTGGGTAGTATTGGAGTAATCTGCACCTCCTGTCATAATCCATCCTGCAGGGCTTTCCTCTACAATCCAGTAGTTATAAGTCTGGCCAGACATTAGCACATGAACAGATACCCTGTACCTCAGCAAAGGAATGAAAGCAGGCCTGCGGGTATTGTCAGTAAACCACCAGAATATGTTTCCTTATGTTACTGCTTTCCGTGTGAATGACCTGGCTCTTAAATTTCACATGGTTCCTAGCTGAAATTGTTGCCAGAAACAGCAAATAAATACACAGAATACCTGCCCAGAGCATGAATCTCAGATGAACAGGATATACTAAGAAATAATATTAATAATAATAAATTTTTTAAATGTGCTGGCTATCTAAGATTCAATTTCAACCCGATGTCCCTTACTTTATTAGATAATCCTGTTTAGCACATTTTCCAGTGTTAATTGAATAAGAGAGGTTCAGTCATGCCTCTTATTGATCCAAACATGCTACTTAATTGGTTTGTTAAAAAAAAACTATATACACCTAATTGGTAGACTCTGTTCCCTCTACTGGCAAAACCATGTGTTCTACATGAGATTTTTAGCAGGACTGAGAAGTCCTTGGAGCCTTAGTGTACAACCGTACGTCAGGCCCAACATTAGAACAGAATACTAACTACAGGTCTGCAGCCTTTAGAGTTGGTATGAGTTGTGATTACATCTGAAAACTCTGAAGCAAAATTCTCTTTGACTTTGAAAGTAAAATTGAAAACTTCTCTAAAACAATATTTTTTTAAGGAGCGCTGTTTCTGGTGTTCACACTTCCCTTTTCATCATCAACACCTCTCTATCCTCTCTCTGCACCAGCCTCCCCTGAATCGTACATTTTCGTAAAAAGTTTTCTCCAATGTGCCAAAAGCCTTTCAACACCAGAGAACCTACAAAAAACTCAAAATGGCTTTAAGTGGTTAATAAATCCCACTCCTTATTTGTATACTGAACATCTGTAAACATTGCTTTATGGATATTCACTTTTTATATGTTGTTTTGGTTTGTTTTTCTAAGGCAGGATCTTGCCCTGTATCCCTGGCTTATTTGGTGTTAACGATACAGTTGTCACCAAACTTGTGATGGTTGTCCTGCCTCAGCCTCCCCAGAGTGGGGAGAACACACGTGGTATGTGCCTGACCTGAGACTTAATTTAATTTTTAAAAACTTGTGTAGCTGGGAGAGAGCTATTGAGCTGTCTACTGAGTTTTTATCTTGGTATAAACTATTTTATTCATAAATAATTTCATCCTACGTTTGTTTACAAAACAATATTAGGTTATTGAGGGTGGACTTTGATAGCACAGAAAAAATAATCTTAAAGCATCAAAACACTTTCAAAAAGTGGAAAAGCAAAATCAGAGGTTGGGCACAACTGAGTTGCTAAGCTCGGGTAGAAAGGGGAGAAGCCAATAAAATGTTCCTAACAACACCAGGAGATACATGCCGGGTAAGGAGAGATGACAAATTTGACAAGTGAGGTTGATAGACGCAGAGAGCAACTGATCACAACGTGATGTCCAACAGCAGAGCAACTATCTGCAGCACAACGCCTGCACTTAAGGATCAGGGGACATCACAGACGAGAAGACAACAGGTGGGAGGAGCCGGCAGACCAGGATGCCTGTTGGAAGAGCGTACCAGTGAAGTCCCAAAAGTACGGTTGTCTAAACAAGACCTGCCCGATGACATCATCCACTGACCTGCCAAGGAGAATGGGAAAATATCACAAGGCCCCGTCCATACACGAAGAGCTATTAATGTCTATTGAGATAGAGAAACACTGTATTATGGGTTTTTTGTTTCATATATTTATCAAAAGAAATTTAGAGAATCATCCTAAGTAACATGGAAGCAGAATAAGATTGACAATATTGGCAATTTAGAGACATAATAATCATGTATCATGTATGAGGGAAAAGTGAACATAAGTAAAACATAAATGCCCCAATATACAAAAAGGATGAAACATCAAAAGCTCAAGCCACACAGGAACATGCTTTGCTGAAACTGAACACATCAAAGGTTACGAGAACCTATCAATTATATATACATGAATTATATATATGTGAATACATAATTATATAAAAATATAATTATATATGTGATTAAATAAATTATAATATATGTTCATGATTACATGGTCATATATATGTGGATCCAGGAGACTTAGGGACCTGCTGAGTAGCTGAGCTCAGCACGCCTCATGTGATACACATACAATAAATATAAGTGGAGGTAGGTATCATTCTATGTGTTGAGGTTTTTAAAACTTCAGTGCCTATTTAGCTGATGTGTGAAAGCATAGAAATCATGCACATCAATAACACAAGGAAATGTTTCAGAGAGATTATACTTTGGGTGGCAGCTAAATCACAGTAAAGGTAGGTAAATAAATCTCCTCGTTTATTTATCATTTCTTTAAAGAAAAAAATCTTCAATTTCCCCCTAGCTTGTTTTCAAAGAACAGCACACAGCTGTTCAAAATCTAAGTGCCAAATAGCCACTTGGGTGAAAATTCTTAACATTCTAAGGAATTTGTTCAAAGGCAATTTGAAAAGCAAGCTGTATTCCTTTTTTATTTTTTTCCACTTGTTCGGTATTCTTGTTGGTCTTAGAGATTATAATTTAATAACATTTCCCCATTCCCATTCCTCCCTCTTAACCCTTCCACCTAGCTCTCCCCACTCTTCTTCAAATTCATGTCCTCTTTTCTCACTGATTGTTATTCCATGCATATGTGTGCTTAACCTGTTGTACCTGCATAGTCTTGCCTGTTTGTTCTCAGAGCTGACCATTTTCAACTGGATAACTGGTTGGTGTGTTCTATCCTGGGGAAGACCATTTCCCCCTCCTCCCAGCTTTCCTCAGATTCCTGTGGTTCTCTGTGTGGCGCTAAGACCTCAGTGGCTTTTCCTTGTCCTCTTTGGCATCTCCATGGGTATCGTCTTTGTCACACTTACATTTGAGTGATCGTGGTGATGAGATTTATTGGTGCAGCTTGTGATGTTAGCAGTACACACAATCTCACAAGAACCTCTGGCTCATACAGTCTTTCTACCCGCCTTCTGCAATGTTCCCTAAGCCATAGGTACATGGATGTAGTGGAAGTTTTGGTATCTTTAAAAACTCAATTATGCTATGTAAACATGTTTCTGTTGTAATCTCAAGTTTAGCCATAGCTGATTACCTCATGTGGCTCAGAGAGGGACGTGGTCTTTGCCCGCGCCAGTTAGTGGAATTCTGAGGACTCAGAGAGGATATAAATACCAGAGCCAGGTGAGAGCTGAAAACCAGGCTGCTGCTCCCCATGCTGTTGCTGGTTCATCCTGCTGCTGTGTTTGTTGTTTGCTAGACTTCTGGATATCCTGACGGCTGCGATTGGTATTGCCCTAAAGAATGTGATGACCCTAACAAGCCATAAGTAGCCTAAGAGACCTACGGCCCTTCTCCACACTAAAGTTCTTTCTCTCCTACCTAGTGCTGGGGGGTTGGAGGTATTAGAATGAATAAAGGTTGGAAGGGAGGTAGAGGTTTAAGAAACCAATAAAGTAGATAAAAAAGCCATGCCAACACTTGGGTACATTGTAAATGCATGTATGCATTGGGACTGAGCTCCACAATTCTGCCTTTTCGTTTGTTGTGAGTTTCTGTAGTGATATCCATCTGTTGCAAAGAGCAGTTTCCTTCATGACGGGTGAGGCCAATACTTACCTGTGGGCATAAGGACAATTATCACTAGTGACTCTTCTGGTTTAGTAAATTAGTGGTTGTAGACAAGCACTGAGTAGTTATCTACGTTGCCAGTACCAGAGATGGCCTGCATCTTGTTGAGTTGGTCTTCAGTCCAGCTGGAAGCTCTTGGTTACTACCAAGATATGCGTGCCACACAGCACCCTCAGTCTTGTCGTGCCCTTTAGTAGTTGGTGACCTCCACAGGTGTCATAACCTGTGGGACTGTTGGGTGCTTCACTCCTGTGGAATCTTGATGGTGTCTTGTGGTACCATGAAACCGAGTCACGTGGTCGGTTCCAGCTCAGGGGTGTCTGGGACCTTATACTGAAATGCATAGTGTCTTCAACCATAGGGGCTTACCTTCCCCCTGTGTGGGTTAACCAATAGCAGCAGCAACACACTGTACATTTCGGGAGTCTCTTGAACCATCCTACCTAACAACTCAAAAGAAGTTACCTCTTGTCTGGTTTTTGATAGGTTGTCTTTGGCTCTTAGAGGGAGCGTTGTCAACCCAAAATGAGAAACATTCGTTAAAG
>NW_026585895.1:4834155-4938234 GCF_907164565.1 Psammomys obesus | reverse complement strand
TGTGTACTTGAGCCTCTTTTGGGTATATGCCTAGGAGTGGTATGGCTGGATCTTGAGGAAGCGCTATTCCTAGTTGTCTGAGAAAGCGCCAGATTGATTTCCAGAGTGGTTGTACCAGTTTACATTCCCACCAGCAATGGAGGAGGGTTCCCCTTTCTCCACAACCTCTCCAGCATGTGTTGTCCCTTGAGTTTTTCATTTGGCCATTCTGATGGGTTTTTTTAAGTAAATAGTTAATAGTATGATGTTTTGTGGCTTTTTCAGGCATCCATATCTTACCTCCCTCCCTCCTTCTTCCCTAAGGAGCCCTCTTTCCTCTTCTCCCCTGTCAGATCACTTGTAGCCTGCTGTTTCCCTTTACCCTCCTCCGACCTCCCATGGCAGTTCCTCCTTATTTCCTTATTAAACATTCACCGAGTGCTTGCTATAGTCAGGCATTGTCAGGTGCGCTTCTTTCCCTTCACTATGTACTAGTAATTGAAGCCACTAAGAAAATTACAACTGCTCTCTTCCACTGTCTTGGCAGATACAGAAGCACACCAGCTACAGGAAGCAATCAGTTCAATGACCCTGAAGAAAGGGAACCCTTTCGAAATCCTCGTTATTCCCTACTAAACTCCATGTAGGCATCATTTCCAAAGTATGTCCTTGGGCAGTCCGCAAAATTACAGACACTCTCAAAGGACAGAGGAAAGAATAGTGTTGAAGTATATATTAGGGTCATTCTTCCTTTTATGAGAATATTTTCACATTCAAAATGCCAATTAAATACATATAAACATACCTGCATGTACACACACACACACACACACACACACACACTATGACCTCAAAGTGGATACAAATTCTATCTCCATATCTCATATTCTTTTAACACTTCCAAAGCTTACCTTACTACCGAAACTAACTCCTGGATTTCTCCACAGGCTGACTACTCAGGCAGGGTGCCCTCAGTTCTCAGGCCCTGTGGTCACTTAATGGCATTTGAGATTATTCCAATGACTGGAAGATAGGTGTGAGACAGTTTACTCAGTAATGTCCAGCAAACAAATTCTCCTAGAAATTAGAACTTTAAATTAGTCTACTGCCAGTCTGTCACCTATTCAACATCGGGTCACAGGCTGTGAACCAGGAGCTTGGGAGATGCCCAGGTGGTCAGTACTTGCCTGCCAGCATGAGAAGCTGATCTTATATCCCAAGAACGTACATGAAAAGTCACCCGTTGGTGACCCCAACACTGAGGAGAAAGAGACAGATACATCCCTGGAACTCACTGACCTGACAGCCGAGAGGAATCAATGAGTTTCTCACTTTGTGAGGGTCCCTGTTTCACAGGATAAGGTGGACAGGGACTGAGAAGGACATGCCAGCATTGACCTCTGGCTTCACATGCGTGTGCGTGTACCCACAGAAGCATGTACACAGCACGCACACTCAAGTGAGCCAAGTTTCTTTTTTGTAGCATGTTTCTTTACAAATTTGTGGCACACAAAACATTCTCTTTGGGTTCATAACCATCTCTGCAATAGAGGTATACCTTTATACTTACGTGTAATGGGTACAGGCACTCAGAAAGGACGACTCACTGACTCAGCTGTTCACACAATCAAAGGTCAAAGCCAGTTTTTCATTTCCTCAGCAAATATTTATAAGTACTGCAGAGACTGCTACCAACAAAACAAATTAAAGTCCTCCCCATTGGGAGTCATGATCTAGAATAAGACAGAAAATAAACCAAATAAGCTCATTATATACCATTCTGGAGGCAAGGACCATTCAAGTCACTAAGCAAAAACTTCATGTCTGTGCTTCCAAGTGGAGGTGCACAGAGGGATGGAGAATATTTCTGAATAAAATGTCAATTGCAGACGAGAAGGGAGCCTTCCGAAAAGAAAATCAAGGTCAAAGACACTGCAGCAACAGCCTGCCTGGCTTGTTTGGGGAACATTTTCAGTACCCTTTAACTTGGTAAATTTTGCTATATGCAAAGATGCTCATATGCAAATGTAGCTGTGAGTTTAAGAAATAAATATTAGTATTATTAATATCCTCAATGGAGTCTTCTGGAAGCCAATTCTGAGGACATTACTATGCATGATGGAGACAGTGACCGTGAGAACGGTCCTGTGGGCCCCAAAGGCAGAAAGTTAGATAGAGCAGACGGAACGAAGGTAAAGATGGGCGTGCTGAGTCCACAGCTTCGGGAGGAGCCCTTCAGGGTGGTCCTCCAAGTCGAAGACATGGCCAGCCCTTGTACTGCCATCTCTGCCCGAGTTCACCACCTGGGCTTTTATGGAAAGGCAGTCATCGGAGGCAGGCACAGACTGCAGTCCATAGCTGTGGTAACCTCTAAATCACCCCGTAGGCAAAACTCTACCAGCAATAGCAATCCAGCAGCTGAAGACACATGTCTACAGCCTTACCTTGCAAAGGGGTAGGAATCATGTTTCTAAGGCAATCAAAAATAAATAAGCATGACAGTCTGACATTAAAGGCTGGAGCAGAATTTTAAACAGCCTAAAAAGACTTGAAATGTCAGACAAAGCCAACAGCTCAAAGTTTAAGAGTGTTGCTGAAACACAGCAATGTTAAAAATGTTTTTTTTAAGAAAAGAGACAAGACAAAAATATGATTTAAAAGGACAAAATAAAGAACCTTAAATACAAAAACGCTGAAGACAAGGATACGTTCAAATAATTAGGAATATAGTTAGTGCTATTATAAACATCAGTAGGATGAAATAAAATATATAACTGGTTACAAAATATCTATAATACAAAACACAATGAAAGCCAAATGCCACCTGAATGCTGAATACCAAGTCTCTGCATTTGATTATTCATATCTGAAAATCTAAAGCTCTTTGCAAAGATCCCCAAGTCTTCAGGGGAACAGGTGGTCGGGCCTGATTTCATGACCGTTGTCATGTGAGCTCTCTAGGCTCCGTGCCCACCATCACACAGACTCATCCGACATTGGCCAGTGAAGGAGGCAGACAGGTTTACTTTGAGGGCCAGTTTCCCATATGCAGCCCTGCACCGCTGGCCTCCAGCCCCCAAACCTGCTAAACACAGTTGACTTATCTGAATCACCACCATGTCCACATGCTGCCACTACAAGATATGCGTGTCAATGCTCTGGCCTCCCCTCTCTATGTTGCATTTTCCTCATCTGTTAACTTAATCTACTGCCTACTATCCAGGGCTTCTGGAGAGTATACCGGGCATCTGGCATGGTGGCAACATAAATTTTAACTCTTGTCAAGAACCGTTGAATAAAACTTTCACTTTTGTAATATTACGTGAAAGCATTTTTTCTTTGATATTTTATGTATGTTATCATTGTGTGTGCATGTCTGTGTTTTTGTATGTACATACGTATGCATGTGAGGCCAAAGCACAATCTCAGATGTCCTTCCTCAGGCACTGTCTGTCTTTTTGTTGTCTTCGGCAGGGGGCAGGGCAGAGCTCCTCACAAATTGGGCTAGGCTGGCTGGCCAGTGAGGGCTGGAGATCCATATGGTTCCCCTTCTGCACAGGGACTGTCAGTTTATACCACCATGCCCGGCTTTGTCTTAATGCTAGTGCTAGGGGTCAAACTCTGATCTTTGTATTGGCAAGGTAGGCACTTTGAGCCACCTCCCAGCCCTGTACTGCTGTTTCCTTACCTAGTGTTGGAAACACACTAGTTCTTCTGTCCAGTCACACCTGGGATGCTCATAATTATAAATGCAAACTGAAGCACAAAGTAAAATGTTTTATAAAGTATCAGACACAAACCACAATATGTTCCTCATAGCTATGATGTGTAAAGGGCCTTTGGAATAGATAGTTTATATCTATCATGAACAGAAACTCTGATAATCAGAATATATAATTAAATAGAAACCTCTACTTTCTTGAAAATTCATTTGTATCTGAGTCCAAACTCACGCCATTATCATGCTATCCTAAGGCGTTATCGCAATGGGGGATGGTTGGAGGGCTGTAGAGTTGCCATGCGAATGCCATTGCTGTTTTGATGAGGTCACTGTCAGATGAAATCTTCAGTATAGAAGCTGGTATTTTGTAGCTCTGTGCTGGTGATGATCAGCGATTTCAAACCAGATGACTTCGCCAATTATCAGCTTATTTCCTCTATGGTGGGAGACAAAGAAAAAACTACCAGAAGTTGCTAATTGTGTCTTCCATCTTACTGGGGTGGTACAGATATATTTTGTGTTGGTTAGTTCTCACTGTCAACTTGAAACAACACAGGCTCACTTGGGAAGAGAGTTTTAGAGAGAAGTAGAAAAAAGAAAAAAGTTGGCCTGTAGGCATGTCTTTGGGAGACTGTCTTGATTGTCTCTGGATGTAGGAAGTCCCAACCCACTTACGGGAACGACATTCCCTCGTCAAGTGGTTCTGAACCATACCCAAAAGTGAAAAGTCAGCTGGGAGCAAACAAGCAAAGAAATATATTCTCTCTGCTTTTTACTCTGGATGTTATGTGAGTAACTGCTTGAGTTTCTGTTTTGACCTTCCCAAAATAACAGGCCATAATCTAGGATTGTAAGCCAAATGCATCCTTTCCTTGACCAAGCTGATTTTTTTTAACCAAGCTGATTTTTTTTTATTTGTGCCAGCAACAGAAATAAAACTAGATCATAATTACACTAAGAAGATGAAACTAACACCTGGCAACCTTCAGAAGCAGCGGGGGACGGTGTGCCACCAGATGATAAAAGAGAGAATGTTCTGCGACTAGAGTCAGTACAGTTATCCAAGAACACAACTCTTCTTGGTAGCCTTATTAATAAAAAACACCAATGAATGATATCAAACAAATTACATACATTACAAAGCCTTAATTTCTCATCTATCAAGTGACAATTATTATGATATTTATCTGATAGGAGTGTTACAAAAGCTTAGTAAACTCATGCGTTAAGCAGTGTATAGAAATACTTAGAACGGAATTGTAATAATAATAACATGCCTTTGGAGATACTGGCAACCACACTGATGGCACTTTTTTGACAAAAGATAAACACCGAAGTTCTTTTAACCAAAAAGCAATTTATGGGGTATCTGTGATCATCTCCACTTTACCAGTAAAGTAGCTGAGCCTCAAAGGATTGACTAACCTGCTGGACAGTAAGGGGGAGGAGCCAGCGTACAATGTAACAGTTATTCAAGTTTCACAGCTTTACTTCAAATGGTAGCTGTCAACTCTAAAGGTGAAAGATGTATGAGGGAAAAAGAAAAAAAAAAGCCATCCTAGCAGAAGACTTGGCAAGAACTGATAGATCTGCCTGGACATCTTAGCATCTCCACTAGGAAACCATTTTATCTGTTTATCTGTTCTCCCCCAGCTCTTTGTCTCCATCAGAGAGCCCAAGACAGGGCAGCTCTCCTAAACAGAGCTCTTACTGGCTATTTCATGCACTGGTTTCCCAGTAATCACCATAGATTAGAATCATCTGTAGGGCTTCTATCTCATATCAATCTGGAGATACTCACGCAGAATGCCTCGGATAGAGAGACAGATTCAAGCATCAGAGGCTAACACGTAGCCAGGTTGAGATCTGGCAGCTCCCAGCAGACACCTCTGGGTTACACACTCATCACACTTGGATGTGCACCCCTGTGAAGAACCTAACAGCCACCCCAGGCATTTTTCCTTGAAGTGGAGCACTGTCATGGCTCAGCACCAGCTTGCCCTCCTCTGAGAATCTCTGTCAGCTTTCTCTATTGTTGCCCACCCCTTCTTGCTTAAGACTCATTTCCACAGTGCCCTACCTTCATGAACCCCACGCTCATCTGGATCACCTGTTAGCTTTCGCGTTCTCAGAAGCCCTCCTCCCTGCATAAATTATACAACCCTTTTATTTCCGTGTTCTCTGATTCTCACATATTCTTGACAGGACTTTACCAAGGTCCAATTTTAGCAGCAAAGGATTTGGTGATATTTTTTACCAGTCTTGTTTGCTTTCTCACTTCTGCTGTGCTGTGCTTACTTAGTGCTCTCAAGTTGTGGACACTGTGTTGTTAGGCTTGAATTTGGCTATTTGTGAGAAATTGCCATAAGACTAAAAGTGCAAGCAATCACAAAAAGACATGAGACCAGAAACAGAGGAAAAAAGTCCTGCAAGCATAACATCCACTGAAAATGGAGATCACATGATAAGGTAGCTTGAGCAAGAAGGGGAGAAACTCTGATGATAGTCAGTCTGCAGCTGGGCCCAAAAACAAATCCCAAACAAAAGCTCAGAACAATGATAATATTGCTCACAAGAAAATAAGCATCTAATAAGCATAGAGAGAACTGAACAACTTTCTCTACATCCTGGCATCCAGTTTGCTGCTTTGAAAGATAGCAGGCATTGTTCTTTTATATGTGTTTTTGATATACATTGCTATTTTCAGAAACATGAGCTACTAACAACAGGGTTCAGCTGAAAAATTATCTGTGTACAGACTGTGGGTTTTAGAAATCAGGAGGACTTTTATCTCAATGTCCCTGGCAAACAACACAGGCCTGGCTTGTGTTCATTAAATAAATGAGCACCCTTTGAATAGAAGACAGACTCAAAGACAGACAACCTCTACTCTGACACTGTGTTAGAATTACAGGCACCACTGAAGCAGGCCAGAACAAGTAGGTGAACGGAGTTCATGGCAGTGATATCCACACTTCAGGACCTGGTCCAAAGCCAGTCAACAATGAAAAGGCTATTGATTTCTAAGCTTAAAAAATACTACGCAAGGATATTCTGATAGAAATTAATGCCACAATCTTAATTCTTGTGGGGTTTTTTTATATCTTTTTAAAATACCACTTTGCTCAATGTCATAAGGATGGGTAATAATTGGCAAATTTCATTAATAAGTTTATTTGGCCAGATAGAAAACTCAGAAGAATGTGAGAGGACATTCTGAAAAGTATGAAATTTTGTGTATTATATGTGAAAGCCAAAAATGTTGGTTCTATGCAAAGAAACAGAGAGGAAAATAGTAGCCACCAAATTCCAGGCGAGGATAAGACCTGTGACTGAGAGGTTAGATAACGTATGCCAAGCTGTAGTTAGAAGAGGAGAGCAAGTGTTGGTGTTCTGCGATACCATCGCTCGACGATAGCTTACAAAGGTTATTATATATTTCAAAGTCTCTAGAGGAAGTGTTAGAATGCTTCAACACAAACCAGCAATGAATGATCTGGGTGATGGCCAGGAGAGCTGCCCTGACTCAAGCATTCTACATCATGCACATAATTTCCCAAGTTATCACAATGGACCCCACAAACTCATGAAATTGTTATAAACAGGCTGAGCATGTCCAGAATATCCTGTAGGGTCCTCTGAAGAAGGGGAATGAACAAGCTTTGATAGGGCGTGAGGCATGCATAAAAGGGGTCACGTGGTCCAGTCTCATGGCACTGTCAGAGAAAAGCACACAGGAGAAACACTGCAGTGTCCTCAGGGCCGCTGGAAGCCTACATCTGCATGGAATTGTTTTCGCAGGCTACGCAGTAAGCTAATGAGAGCCTATGACACTAAGGATATGTGTCCCTGTAAACTCTGTTACAGTATTTCCTGTTATGAAATGTGTCACCTGAGGTATTAGAGTTAAGATAAATGCAGGTTCAAGAGAGTTTCATAACACTCAGATTCAGAGAATGATGTTAAAAAATAGAAATGAGCTCAATAACCAAAAAAGGTGTCTGTTTAATAAATTATCATAATTAATTTGACATGGTACAAATTGAATTATTTTCACATTTTTTATATTGGTGACGCTTAATTATTTGACCTTTAGAACGTAGAGTTTCTCTACTAGCCATTCAGTCTTCACTTTATGCTTCTGGTAGAGGTCATTTATCCATCCAAATGTTGGATTTTTATCACAGCATCCATTTGTCATAAATGAACACCTACCCATGCAACAAAGTTATCTTCCATTGTTATTCCTGATCTCAAATGGATGTTATTGAACTAAAAAAAATGCCAAAGCTTTGAAGAAATGAGAAGGTACATTATGCAAAATTCTTAAAACAGGGATGCAAGTGTAGGGGACTGTGTCCTGGAAGCTGTCCTGCACGTGGAGAAAGCTGACTTCCCAGGGCGAGCATAAATGGAAGGAGCACTTACGCTTTACAGACGCCTTCTCCCTTGCCTTCTATGGTCTGATTGATTTAACCCCAGACGACAGAAATGTGGTTTTCTTTGTTTTCCTCAAGGTCAGGTCCTCTTTTGAGCTTCAGGTCTAGAGGGGCAAACCTTAATCTTATTCTCCACTCCTGGGTTGTTGGGTTGTTTTTGTTTGTTTATCTGTTTTTGGTTTCTTTGTTTTTTAGGAAACTTTAATTCTGGGTGCTTTGGATCATATAATTCTGCACCTACTGCCCTGCTCACCATCCCATCCCTCATCCACGCAGAGAGACGTCACTGAGACAACACTCACTCCTGTCTCCTGTCTCCATCAGGTCTTGCTTCCTGAATGTTACTCTGAATGGCCGAGCTGCCACCTTGGCTGTGCTCCCTGGGACCCTGCACAGGGTCACACAGAGCAGCTGCCACACCCCCCAGACTCCAGGCTTGAAGCACAGTAGATCCCTTTTCAGCACAAACTGCGTAGATCTCTGCTGTCCTTCCTCTTCTTTGGCATAGTATCTCAGCAGCAGGGGCCAGAGATTCCTCTCTCTACAACCCACAACCTCATCAGCAACTTCAAACCTGGAGAAAATTTGCTATTTCCAGCTAAAGTCCTCCCCCACTTCTGCTTTGAAAGTTAGAGAAGCATTTTCTCTAGCAAATGTTTTTTGCTTCAAAGAATATCTAATAAAATCTCAGCGGGGCTCAGGCTTTCAGGAACACAAAAGCCAGCTACTCAGGCTCCTTCGTACTGTCTTTATCTCAGTGTCCAAAGGCTGGGTAATGCTTTTTAAATTATGGTTTATCATTTTTTTACAATCATCCAATATTTCTTAATCACCTAAAACTATTTGTTTTCCAGTTTGGGTTGTCATATGCCAATAATTCCTAATTTTGTTGAGTGTGTTTTCACACTATTGATCACCAACAAAATGTTTTAAATTTGTTTGTTTGTGTGTATGTGTCTATACAAGTATAATAATAGAAAGTTCATTGATTATTCACGTATTTATAGAATTGCTGAGGATTTCAAAGCATTTAATTTCTATATAATTATGTTCTCATTGATAGACAAGAAAAGTACAGCAATCCATCCTAAAGGAAATGAGTTTTCTGATGTAGTCTGAGGCTCATAGGAAGTAATTCACAGTTTCTGAATAGTCTCCAGGGGTTGCCATTTTATAATATGATCACATAATAATGGAAAAGGCCTCGAGAGAGAACTGCATTTGTTCATGACTTTTAAAATCTAATTAATGGTTTCATTAATAATTACAGAATATTGCAGGCTGGTTAACTCACTTCCCAAAATGCAAATATCCCATCTTACAAGGAAATTGAATAGTAAGTCTGTTTTTTAATAGCGCACTTTTATTAAAAGAATACATTGAAAAGGCTATTTAGCAGGACATAGAATCACTAGTTAAAGTCAAAAAGAATGTAACTGTCATGATTTCTTCTCCTCACCCCAGTGATAGCAAGTGCTGGCAGGTTATTAGAAATGCCTGGAGTGATATTGTTAATGCTGAGGTCCACAAAATACCAAATCTGTAGGTGTTCTGCTTAAATGGATCTGGAGTGAGGAACTTTCAAAAGCACTCAGGGCAGTTTCAAGTGTGCAGCCTGCGTTGAGAACTACTGCATATTTAGATTGCTTAAGAATTTGGACTTCTATGGCAGATATGCATGCATCCTAGACTCCACAATAACCCATGTTTCTCTAAGAACCTGTGATTTTCTTCTAACAAGTGGTAGAGCTAAAGTAAGGGAGTGGCTTTTCACTACCTCAGTCTTAGCTGGCTTTAGCAACAGGAAACTTTCTCTCGACCTTGAAAAACCTCCTAACAAGGTTGTGACCTACCTACGAAAAGTGCTTGTGATAGGGTATTCCTCAGAGTCATCAGCCACGGGCCGAAGGAGAAGCCAGAGCCCCCACCATGCTGTTTCAAGGAGACAGACTCTGCCAACTTCCGTGAAAGCCTGGGAGGGTATCCTGACCTCCACCACCAAGCTGAGTCCTGCGAACACCTTGTTTGCAGCTTCATGAAATCCATGCTCAGATCTCTGACCAGTGGAAAATGAGAGAATAAGCGTTGCTCCAACCTTCCAAGTTTATGCTAACTTGTTACTTAAGAAAAATAAATATGCATTCTCTCCCTAGCTCCCCCACATGACCACCAAGCCACCACCACACAGGTAACAAAAGTTACAAGTATCTACGACGTAGACATATATTTAGGATGGGATCTACGTGGATTTCAAAACTGGGGTGTTCTACGGTATTATCAGCGCCCTGCTTGCTTCACTCAGGAGCACCTCACAGGTGTCCTAATACAGTTCCGGCACCATCTTTAAATATCAGCCAAATACGCCAGGGTTCAAAGGTGAGGTGATGGACATCCAGTGCTTCCAACTCTTGGCCACTATGACTCGTGTTAGGGCCACCGCTCTGTAGCAGGCCCTAGTCTCCTAAGGATGGGGCTGTTAGAGCAAAGCGGAGTTCAGACGCATTTGTTTTTTCTTAGCCATTAAAATACTCATTATTTTTTTAAGTGTAATGGTTTGTTCTTCTGGGGGTTGTTTGTTTGTTGTTTCTTTGTTTATTTGTTTGTTTTGGAGCATAACCTTATTGCAGCAGACTGTAGTGTCTTCTCTATTTAGTTCTGATCAGTTTGAGAAGTAAACAGACATGAATTTAACTTCCATTTGTTTGCCTATAAAGATGTTGAACTTTTTGGCTTATCTCTGCTGAGTTCTCATTTTCTATCTTTTGCCCTTTTCTCTTTGGATTGTCTCCTTCTCCGTTTGTGGGGATTACAGAAACCACCATTCTGTGTTCTACATACAAATTTTTCCAGAGAGATTACTTTGTCTAAACACGTTTTTGAAAGTACTGAGTCCTGTCCCACCACCACCCAGTTTGTGAATGTGGTCTCCCAGATGGATTGCCGTCAGTTGCTATTATGTTGTTACATTTAATTTTGACCCATCCAAATTCTATCTATGCAATATAATGCTGCAATGCAGCTTAATCCACTTCCTGATGAATAGCCTGCTGGATTAACACCATATGTGGCAAAACCCACCATTTTTCCAACAAGTGAAAATATCACCTTAGCTGTATGTTAAATTCTCATCCAGGCTAGGGTTTATTTTCAGATTCTGAATTCTTATCCACTGATCTGATGCCAATGCCATATTGATTCAAATACACTGAATTCTAGCACGTTCTCAGCTGGCAGAACAAATGCTCTTCTATCCCCTAGTTCAGAAATGTCTTACATTGACTCAGACATTTATCCCTTCATTTCAAATCTTAAAACATTCATTAGGCTGGAAAAGGAGTTTGCTGGGAATTCTCAGTAATGTCATTTTCATTTTCTAGTCCCATTTAGGGCATCCATATTTTAAAGTTAACTCCTTTATGCAAAGGCTTGTTATAAACTTTTATTCTTCTTCCATTTATATTCTTTAATACAAGTTAGCAGCTTCACAGTTTTTTTCCTGGGGACTCTCACAGGATCCAAGGACTCATTGTAAGATAGACAACATGTGCTAGGAACATTTTTTTTTCCTATTCTCTTCCCCCACCTCTATTTCTTTCTTCTATTTAATATTTATGAATAAGAATTTGGGTCCTAGCTTAGTCAGAGTTCATCACAGAAAAAAAGAATCGAAAAGATAAAGAGAGGGAGGAGGAAGAGAAAGAGTAGGAGGAGGAAGAAAGAGGGGGAGAGAAATTGTAAAGCATCTGCTCAGAAAATGTTGAGAGCTGGAAAGGCATCTATAATCTTTCAGCAAGCTGGTGACACAGGAAGACGGGCATTTATCCACAGTTAGGAAACAGTGGTTCATGTTCCAGTCCACACCTGAAGGCCAGGAGAGCAGGAGCGTTGTTATCAAGAGAACAGTATCCCAGCTCGGTCATCAGGAGGATAGAGGGTGGAGAATGGAGGCTCAATCTAACTTTCCTCTACCTGTGTCTTTTCATTCTTGTCAGGCCCAGGATTGCAAGAGGCCGATCAGCATGAAAGGGGAGCAACCAGCTACTTCACCTGGTCATCAATTCTAGTGCCATTCTCTTTAGGAAATATTCCTGAGGAAAGTCCCAGACACATCGGGGCACATATCCTGGACAGACAGCATAAGTTACGTTCTTATTGCCGGTGTGAAAGGCTTATCTGACTAAAAGACACCAGAAGGAAAGAAAGTGAAGTGTTAGGCTATGACCTGGTTAGGTCTACCATCTCAAGTTGACAAGTTTTACATGCACTTCTTCCGAGAGAATGTGCCCTCCACTCTTCAGCTTTCACATCCCATTCGGCCCCTGAGCTCACCCCTGAGCTAACTGCTTTGCCTCCCATCTGAAAGAACGTTATATTCTTCAGAAATCACACTTCTACCTGTGTTACAAAACGTGGATCAAAGCAAATTCGTGAACAGAAGAGCTATTCGAGCCCAAGTTTGATAGAAACCATATCTGATAGATCAGCATTGATTACTGTTCAGTTAATCAAAGAAACTGAAGCAAAGAGGTGAGCCACTTAACAGTTTTACATGTACACTTTCATCATTCTGTACGAATTTAAAACACACAAACGTACACCCGTTATCTACAGGACGTTCACTTGTTTTTTTATATGGAGTCAAAACCCCCACGGGTATGAACTCACCACCTGAGGCTCTGCCGGGGAGTTTGAATGATGTCTTATGTGAACCGCAGTAACTATATAGAGCAGAATTTCCATTTGTTGTTTGATCATTTTTATTCAATATTTCTAAATATAAGAGTCAAGATTTTTTTCTCATTATCTCAGATAAGAGCAATTCAATTTTCAATTTGAATTTAAATTTTTTATTTTTGTTTTATTTTTATTTTAGATTTTGATAGAATATATTGATTACAGCTTACCCTCCCCCAATTCCTCCAAGATCCTTCCCACTTCCCCACCCACTCAAATCCAAACCCTTTCTATCTCTCTCATTAGGAGAAACAAAAAGGGAGAAATCTTAAAACTTCAGCTTGAGACAGTCTGAAAAAAACTTTTACATCTTCTAAAATCACTAATGTTTTACTGTTGTGTTACCTATACCTAATATGACAAGACTTTTGAGTGACCTTTTTAGATGAGTTTTCCCAAAGCATTACATTTGCATCATAGAGACACTGATACTTTCGTCCATTTTCATCAGCTCATAGGATGCTTAATTATTAATTATTAGCTAGTTAAATAATTAATCTCTTAGTCACAAAATGTACGGTCATAAGAAAAGCGTAAAGTGTGTGACTGTGATAGGAAAAGGAGAAAGCACAGACGCCATCTTCAAGCACCCACAACGCCCTCCCCCTGCACGTTGAACCATTTTGCACAGAAAGTGTGAGTTAGCAGCTTGAACAGGTAGGTAAGCTGCAGTGGGCTGAAGGAAGCTCTTCTAAGTGTGGCCTTGCATAACAGCGTAGCTCTTAGAGAGCAGGAGCTGGCCCAATCGGGAAGGCACCCTTGCATACCGACCTCCAACATACTTCTGCAGAGAAGAAATCAAGAAGGCCCAGTGCACCAGGCCCATTCCAGAAAGCTGGCAACACAAAGAAATATGTTTCAGAGGAAATGAAAACAACCCTAGGCCGAGGCAAACCGAGGGGCTGGAGCAGCTGAGTCATAGCGCTCCAGATTTCTTTAACCCGCAGCTCTGTCTTCTCCACGTTCCCTGAGACTGACGATTCCAGGTGTCACTACCATTCACTGAAAAATATTAACCTCGCCTTGAAATGCAAAATCTTCCTCTCACAGGGGTGATTTTTTTGTGTGGCATTCAGACACAAAGGCGAAATTCTAAGGTAAAGTCTGGAAAGAAAAAGCGTGAGCAAGAATGCATGATGAGGTGCGATTGAATTGTTCTCACAGCAGCAAACACCAAAGAGAGGCGAATTCTCAGTGAGTCTGGGTGGTGATTCATCGTCAGTCGAACCTTAATTACTGCAGTCAGCTAAATGGTCGGAACCTGCTACAGAAATATTGAAACAGGTGCACAACAGAAGATGGGTTGAAATGTCACTTCCTCTGACATTCAACTGCATCTGCAATTGTTACGTGGGATATCGACTTATAGGACCTCCAGAATGTTTTAATTACAGAATACAAACCAAGTGGATTACGCTCTATTATAAAGATCGGTCACCCTGACTATGGGAGGGAGAAAACTTGTGCATGGCTGCGCTGTGAATCTGTTTTTGCATTTTTTAATTCAGCTCATTCATTGACGATTCCATACAGATATATAACGCATTCTTGTCACACTCCTCAACCCTTTCTTAGCCCATTGCCACACTCTTTTATTCTCCATCTCATGGTTCCCTTCCCACTTTTTATGTCTTTGGCTTGTTTCTGTTTCTGTTTCTGTTTTGTGACCTACTGAATTTACCAGGGCCACCTGCATTGTCATAGGCATGGAGCTTTCTCAGGAGAGCAGAAAGCCCATCAGTGACTACACAACCCAAGACAATGACTCCTCCTCACCCAGCATCCCTACCCATAAAGGAGTAGGGACCCCTGAGCCCCTCCCCCTCCAAAACCGAATGTTCACACCCAGTCTTGGGCAGTCCAAATGCAGGCAACTTCAGCTGTTCTAAGCACACGATTAAATGGCCAAATCATGGGCAAAAGATAGTGTTTGAGGACATTCCTCCCCATCACTTCATTCTTATATTTTTTTCCTGCATTCTTTTCCATCATATTCTGTGATCTCTGAGGTGGGTGTTACACATGTGCCATTTAAGCACAAATATTCAACAGTCCCATATTCTCAGCACCTGGAGCAGCCATAAGCCATGAGTCTCCGTGTTCACCACCATTAAGGGTAAGAAGAAGCTTCTATGTACATATAAACCCATAAACTAAATGGCAGTTTAAGACTGTGTGCATTAAGCAAAATGGCAGTAGTCAGTTCCCCGACAGGGACTGTGACCTTCCAGCTGTGGCTATTGGGCAAGAATTATTTCCTGTAGATCTGGCTTCAGATCCAATCAGAAGGCAGTTAGTTACTCCCATAAGTTATACCACAATCACTCCAGTGGAGCCATCTGGCCAGGTCAGTGTTACAGCGTGTAATGCCTACCTCTGAGGAAGACTATAGATCTCTTTCCTTCCCCAGCTGCCTACACAGCATCTCCAAGCGCTGTGGAAGTCAGCCAGCAGGAAGAAGCCTCCAGCTCTTTTCCATCTGATTTCTCTTTGTCTTGAAACCAAGCCATAAGCTTTCTTAAGTTAAAAAAAAAAAAAATGTCTTGCCAATTAGTCCTGATGAGCAACCAAAATCAGTGGCAACAGTCTGAGTTTCTTTGGTGGCCATGGGACCCTTCTTAACCAACAGCTCATAGAGAGATATCCCAAACTTGACTCTGGAATTTTTGTCTCAGCATCGTCCACTCAGGCAACGCAGTGCCATTCAATGTTCTTCTTAGCTTATATAAGACTAGGTGTCTAAGCTAAGATTTTATTGCTGCGAAGAGACACCATAACCATGGCAACTCCTATAAAGGAAAACGCTTAACTGAGGCTGGCTTACAGCTTCAGAGACAGAACATTCTCATCATAGCAGGAAGCATGTGAAGGCAGACACAGTGCTGGAGCTGCGAGTTCTGCATCTTGACCGGCAGACAGCAGGAGGAGACTGTGGCAGATTGGGCATAGACTGAGCATAAGAGACCTCAAAGCCCATGCCCACAGTGACACACTTCCTCCAACAAGGCCATAACTCCTAATAATGACACACCCTATGGACCAAGCATTAAACATGTGAGTCTATAGGGGCCATTCCTATTCAGACCACAACATTCCTCACTAAACCCCATAGGCTTAGGGCCATACCATAATGCAGAAAAGCATCTAGTCCGACTTCAGAAGTCCCCAGTTTATAACAGTCTCATCTTGCTTAAAAGTCCAAAGTTCAAAGTCTCATCTGAGATTCATGCAATTTCT
Organism: Psammomys obesus; assembly: GCF_907164565.1. Taxonomy (NCBI): domain Eukaryota; kingdom Metazoa; phylum Chordata; class Mammalia; order Rodentia; family Muridae; genus Psammomys; species Psammomys obesus. The sequence goes on along the minus strand of NW_026585895.1, from coordinate 4,922,124 downwards.
TAATCACCTGTGAAACCAAAGTGAAAAGGCAGATCACATACTTCCAACAAACAGTGGTACAGAAAATACATTACCGTTCTAAAAGGAAGCATAGTGAAAAAATACTGGACCAAAGCAAGAGCAAAAACCAGCTAGACAAACTCCAAACTCTGCATCTCCATGTCTGATGACAAAATGCTCTTAGACCTCCAACTCCTTTCAGCTTTGCTGACTGCAGCACACTGTTTTCTCTTCGGCTGATTGCCCTCCCTCTTAGCAGCTTTCCTGTGCAGATATCCCGTGACTCTGATGTCTCTAACTTCTTGGGGTCTCTAAGGCAACCCCGGCTTCACCTTCACAGCTTCACACAATGGCCTCTCCAAGCCTTCCTTGACACACGCCTGGCCTCAGCTACTTTCCTTAGTCATCAAGGAGTGATTCCGTAACCCCTTTCTTCTGTTCTTGATTCTAAATTCAGAACCACATGGCCAGGTTCTGCTGTTTGCTGGGGCTGGAACATGGTCCCCTTGTTTAGCTACATCTTCACCAGCTTCCTGTTTCCAAAGATTTCCTTCATCACCTAAGCCTGGCTGTCCTGAAGCTGCATCTGTAGAGCAGGCTGGCCTTGAACTGAGAAATCTGTTTGTGTCTTTGTCTCCTGAGTGCCGAAATTAAATTTGTGTAGCACCAAGCCTGGACCTAAACTGTTCTTTCATTCCTTTCACAAGATGGAAGTTTAGCTCGAAATAATCTTACCTGGAGGTTAACACTCCCTTGAAAGGAAAACATTTAATGTCTTTGCTCTGTTTATCTCCTCAAATTCAGGACTTAGCTCCATTTCAATTGCCAATGCTCCTTTTCTCTGTACGTTTTATATTTTTGCTTTGTCCAGTAGTAACCACAGAACACAGTCCTTCGTCATGGTGGGGAGACATGGCGGCATGCAGACATGGTACTAGAGCTGAGACTTAGTCATCTTGACCCACAGTCAGCAAAAGGACACTGTCTACCACACTGGGTGTGACTTGAACATAGTGCCACACTTCTTCCAACAAGGCCACACCTACTCCAACAAGGCCACACCTCTTGGACCAAGCATTCAGACACAAGAATCTATGGCAGCCATTCATATCCAATCCACCACTCCAGGTTTCCATATGGCTTGTTTGTGTTAGCCCTTGTCACCTCTCACCCAATTTTTCCCCATTCTCCATGTCAACCTCGCCACACCTTGTGTCCACCAGGTTTTTATTTTGCATATCTGCTTTCCTCACTCTCCTTCAGGCTTTTTCTCCAACACCACGTCTCCCTTCTAGAGTCTGGATTCTACCAACATGCTAAGTTAAACACATACATCTAAGCCGCCATCTCTAGATGAGCAAGAATGCATAGAATTTGTCTGTCTGCTCCTTGTTTACTTCACTCAATATGACACTTTCCTGTTCCATACACATTCCTGCAAATTTCATAGTTTTTTGTTCTTTTCTTTACTCTGGATGAAATTCCATTGTGACGCTATTTCCTGGTTATTGTGAATGGAGCATGAATGAGCGGAGACGTGAAAATGCCTTCGTGGCAGGATATAAAGCCTATGGGAATATTTCCAGCAGTCCCATCCACACTGATCTCTATTCTACTCCCCTTTCCCCACATCCTCATCAACATTGGCCACTTGTTTTCTCAGTGATAATCATTCTCACTGGAGTGAGGTAGTATCTCAAAGTATTTTGAATCTGCATCTTTCTGATGGATAAAGACTTTGAACACATTTTTAATTAATTTAGTTATTCACTTCACAGCATGATTGTAGTTCCCTCTCTCCTCTCTTCCCAGTCATACCCTCCTGTCCTCTTCCCCCAGCTCCCCTCTTTTATTCCTCAGAAAAAGGGGAGCCCCCTTACAAACCCACCCCAGCATACCAAGTCAAATCAGGAATGAACAAATCCCCTTCCCCTATGGTCTAGTGAAGCAGCCCAACCAGGAGGAGGTGTTCAGAAATCAGGTGACAGTCAATGTCAGAGACAGTCCCTGCTCCCCTTACTAGAGGACGCACATGAAGCCCAAGCTGCCCATCGGCTACATCTGTGTAGGGGGCTTAGGTTCACTCCATGGATGGCCCTTGGTTGGTGCATCAGTCTGTGCAATCCACTCTGGGCCTGGTTAGTTGACTTTGTTTGTCTTCTTGTGGAGCTCCTGTCACCTCCAGGTCCTTTTCTCCTTCCTCCCACTTTTCCACAAGACTTCCTACGCTTAGCCAAACGTTTGGCTGTGAGGCTCAGCATCTGTTTTGATCTGCTGCTGGGTGGAGCTTCTCAGAGGACAGCTATGCTAGGCTCCACTTTGCAAGCATAGCACAGTGTTGTTCATAGTGTCAGGGCCTGGCTCTCTCCCATTAGGTGGGTCTCAGGTTGAGCCAGGCATTGGTTGGACATTCCCTCAATCTCGTAGGCAGGGTAAATTTTGAGTCAAAGCTTTTATGTGTGGGTTGGTGTTCCCCTCTCTTCACTAGGAGTCGTGTCTAGTTAAAGGGTGTCCTCTTCACTCTCCATGACCCCTGCTACTAAGAGTCTCTGCAAGAGTCACTCCCATTTCCTCAGAGAAGCCTATCCTGTCTTAGTTCTTCAGCTTGTCATGGGGATGGCCCTGCCCCACAGTTTCTCTTTTCTCTGCAGGGCCTCTGTCCCCCCACCCCTTTCCCGCTCTCCCCAGGTCTGATCATCAACCTCATTTCTCTGGGCTCTCTCTCTCTCTCTCTCTCTTACCTTGCTCACTCTCTTCAATCACCTTCCTAGTAGTCAGGGAAATGCAAATCAAGCTGACTCTGAGATTAGACCTTCTACCAGTTAGAATAGCTAAGATCAAAAACTCAAGTGATAACACATGCTGAAAAGGATGTAGAGAAAGGGGAACACTCCTTCATTGCTGATGGGAGTACAAACTTGTACACCCACTTGGGAAATCAATCTGGCCTTTTCTCAAAAAATTGGAAAAAGCTCTACCTCAGGACTCCAAAAGATGCTCTACCACAAAGCAAAGACTATGTTCATAGCAGCTTTATTTGTAATAGCCAGAATCTGGAAACAACCTAGGTATCCCTCAACCGATGAATGGATAAAGAAATTGTGGTACATTTACACAATTGAATACTTCTCAGCTATTTAAAAAAAAAAATCATGAAATTTGCAGGCAAATGGATGGAACTAGAAAAGATCATCCTGAGTGAGGTAACCCAGATCCAGAAAGACACACATAGTACATAACTCACTTTTTTTTTTAATATTTATATTTTATGTGCATTCACATGAGGGTGTTAGATCCCTTGGAACTGAAGTTACCGACAGATGTGAGCTGTCATGTGAGTACTGGGAATTGAACCCTGGTCCTTTGGAAGAGCAGGCAGCGCTCTTAACCACTGAGCCATCTCTCTAGCCCATATGTGCTCACTTTTAAGCAGATTTTAGCCATACTATACAGGATAAGCATACTATGCAGGACAGAGGACTTGAAGCCAAAGAAAGTAAGTAATGAGGACCCAAGGGAGATGCGTAAATCTCACTCAAAAGGGGATATACAACAGACAGCAGAAGTGTTGGGCACATTTTTAAGGGGCTCCTGGCCATCTATATCTCTTTGAGACATTTTTATTCTGATATTTTATGGGCCTTCTGATTGGGTTATATTTCTTTGATGCTTAGAATTTTCATTATAGTTGTCTTTGTTTTAGTTATTTGTGTATTCTACATGCTAGTATTTTGTCAGATGTGTTGCTGGCAAGGACTTCTTTCATTTGATGGCCGACCTCTTTTCTCAACTGATGAGAAACAGAAGCTTTTAATTTCATGAGGTTTCATTTCTCAAATGGTGGCCTTGTTTCCCGAGCAACCAGAAGCCTATATCTTTCAGTGTTCTCTCTACTTTTCCTTTTAACAGGTTCAGAGCTCAGGACTTAAATTGAGGTCCTTGATCTATTTAGAGTTGATTTTGGTGTGGGATCAGAGTACGGATCTAGTTTCAGTTTTCTACACGTAGCTGTCCAGTCTTCCCAGCACAATTTCTTAGAGATGGCATGTTTTCTTCTCTCTTTGTATCTTGGTATCTTGGTTCAAAAATCAAGTAGCAATCACCATCTGTGCTTATACTGTATCCTCTATTAAATTCCATCAGTCTATGTGTTTGCTCTAGTACCATACTATTGTTGTTTGTTTTTGTTTTTGTTTTTACTGTGGCTCTGTAATTTAACTTGAAATCAAATATAATAATATTGTCCAGCAGCATTACTTCTCTTGTGGATGGCTTTGACTAACAACTGTTTGCTAGTTTATGAATCTTAAGACTTTTTTTTTTCTATTTCTGTGAGGAAAGGCACTGGAAATTTTATTAGAATTGCATTCACTATATATATATATATATATATATATATATATATATATATATATATTACTTTTAGTAGAATGGTCACTTTCATAATATTGATTCTACTAATCTACTAATTCTATTGAATTGGGAAATCAATTAAAAATATAAAAATAGAGTCTGATAAAAAGTTAGAAATACTGAAAATAAACCAAACTGAAATGAAGGTGGAAATGAAAATCTCTGTGAGTCAGATAAAAAGTTCAGAGGCAAGCCTCCTGGTCGATAGATCACATGGAGGGTAGCATATCAGGACTTAAAACCAAGAGGAATTAGATTTTAGAGACTGTGTGTATAGAACACATGAGATTTTGGGGAGTTCGTGAAAAGACCAAATCTAAATGCATATGACTTAATCTTAATGTTAGGTGCAATTTAAATGAATATAGAGCAAATAATGAAATTGAAGCAGTAACAACAATCACCCAACTGAAAAGTACCTCAGCTCTGCTCTTCCACTCCTATTCATTATTACAGTGTTTGAAGACTTAGTAAAAGCAATAAGACTAAAAATTAAATAAAAGAGATTTTTAAAAAATAGTTGAATTATCCTTATTTGCAGTTGATATAAAAGACCTCTATAAGGAAAACTTTAAGATGGTTCAGAACATATTGAGCGGGGCTGGAGAGATGGCTCAGAAGTAAAGAACACTAGCTGCTCTTCCAAAGGTCCTAAGTTCAATTCCCACTCGGTGGCTCACAACCATCTATAGTGAGATCTGGTGCCCTCTTCTGGCACACAGGCACACATGCAGACAGAATACTGTATACATAATAAATAAATAAATCTAAAAAAAGAACATACTGAGGAAGATACCAGAAGACAGAAAGACTTCCCTTGACTGTGGCTTTCATGAGAAAGGGCTCACCATTTATCCAGAAATGTGGCTTCAAGTTTCCCTGGAACTATGGACTACAGAGGTCACAGGAAGCCGCTGTCACAGGGTCACAAAGATCAGGTCAGTCAGGCCTGGAGCAGACTTTGAAGGATTAGAAAATCTAAATATCCAGCCACGCTTGACCGGTTGTTATGAAACAGTCGTTTTTATCCTAGAGAAAGTTCGCCAAGCTAAAGATGCCGCAGAAGGTCCTTAATATTTTTTTTTCTTTTCACGTATAGATGGAGCTGAAATATCCTGGTCTAGATATACACTATCTAATGAGATTTCACGGTTCTGAAAGGGGTTTCTTTGAAGGATTCAGCAGCCACACTTCACATTCCAGATTTATTTGGGGGAAGGGGTATTATCTACTTTCAGTCTGGGAATTTTATCTTCCCACACTTTATATTTCCAAAGGACATATCTATTTTTTCCTTTTAATTAGCTCAGATCATGCCTTCACTTCACAGACAGAAACAGGGACACAAGGAGTCCACACTAAACCAACTGTCGGAGAAAGTATCTAACCGAGCGCTGCAGAGGAGAAAGTTTCGGAGGCCCTGACGCAGGTGCTTTCCTCCTAACTCACGCCCTCACCAGAGAGCATGCTCTCCCCCTGCAGCCTTCAAACCACACAGTCCTGACCGTTTATGCCCCGGGATTAATGCTGCTGAGGCCTGGGCCTCAAGGCCAAGGCTCATTCCTGGCTGTTTCTTCCTCCTCTGGCTCTGTCTAGTGTGACTATGTAGGGGAGTGGACGCATGCGCGAAGAGGCCAGAAGACTGAGCGTCTCCTGTCACTCCCCACCTCACTTGTTGAGGCAGGATCTGTCACTGTACCGGGAGCCCCTCCATTCAGCTAGGATGGTTGGCCGGTGAAATCCAGAGATTTGCCTATTCCAACACACACACACACACACACACACACACACACACACACACACACCTCCCCCATGACTGCAGACACAGATTGCTTTGCTCAGATTTACCATGGGCACCAAGGACCCAAACTCAGCCCCACATGCCTGCACCGTGAGTATTTTGCAAACTGAGCCATCTTCCCAGCCCCCAAGACCCATCCTAAAGATGTTTTCCATGTAATCTTTCCCATTACTGTTCACCAAGCATTCACCTAATGATAAGTCCCTGCTGATCTGAACATCATTTTCATAATTCTCATTGTGTAGATACTTAAACTGTTCTTACTTAGCATTATACTGCTAAGTCCGGCCTTCATTCAGGCTTTGCTTAGGTCTTGTGTTTTCACCCTTTATTCAACTTCCAGATTTGCTCTTGTGCCTGGACTGGGGAACCCTTCTCAGTCTCACTGTAACTCATTTGCCCTTGCCTTCTCGTTCAGCTTCCTTCTCAACCCTCTTAACAGTATAAAAATTTATTCCTAATAGTTTTGTTCTACAACAAACAATGCTCTGTGAGGTATCTTTTGGTTTGTGCTGTAATTTTAAGCAGTAATTCACAGCATAATTAATTAGGAAGTAAATAACAGTGGAAGAGGAGAGCCATGAATCAGCTCTCGTGCCGTAACCACGTGTTCCTCTCTCTCACCTTCCGTACAGTTTTGAAAATGGCAGTCCACAAACCAAGAGGCATTCAACGGAAAATTACTGTGACTACAGGCAACTAAGAAATCCTGAGTGGGAAAAATAGTCTTCCCCAGGGAAGAGCACACCAACTGGTTGTCCAATGCCAAACGGTCAGCCCTGAAAACATACATACAAGTAACGTTACACAGACTGAGCCGCTTTGTGTATGTATTTACATGTAGCATACTGGCCTCACAAAGAACGGCCTCCGGAGGCTCACACATTTGAATGCTTACTCAGCAGGGAATGGCACTACTTGAGAAGGATTCGAAGGTCTGGCCTTGTCGGAAGAAGTGTGTCGCTGGGGGTGGGCTTTGAGATTTCAAAAGCCCAAGCCAGGACCAGTGGCCCAAGCCAGGACCAGAGGCTCTCTCTCCCTGCTGTCTGCAGATCCAGCAGGCAGCCGTGGTTTCTAGGTTGGGTTTAAGGAGCTACATTTACATTAAGTCCAGGGCTGCAGAGTGAGGTCATCAGTGACACTGGCAGTTGTGTGGAACAGCACAGATCCATGGATGGCAGGAGACCACCCATAGAGGGATGGGCATGGGCACACAAACACTCAAGATGGGACTCGCTGGAAGGGGGTCAGGTGGGCGCAGGTTAGGTTAGTAGGTTTCTCTAGAGTATATTCTAGATGTGCAGTTTTCTTTTCTCTTCTTTTCTGTTCTGTTTGTTTCTATGAGAATGAGCAGCGGACTGTGGTCTCCAGAAATGGTGGTGTCTCTCAGGCTTCTTGTGCCTTTTCCTTCAGAGCCTCCTAGTAGCAGAGGGTAGGGGAGGCATCTGGACCTGCATCGGAGCTGGTGCTGCACAAACCCAGGGTCTAGACTGGAGAGGTGGGTACCCCTTCAGACACAGCCCTTGGGGAACTGCGTGTGTTCTCCCTCTCACCCCAGAACAAGACAAGAGTCAGAAAATCAGAACAGAATGCCCAGGAAGGGGGCCCCATAGCCATTCCTGACACCTCAGACAATGGTGGCTTCAAACAGGAAGGCCTGTGGCAAGCCTTGCTCCAAGTCTAGAGCTGAGGGAGGGACAAGGGTGTTGAAAACAGAGAGAAAAGATGGAAGAAGAATCTTGGGGGCAGCAGGCAGAGAGCATGGTCTTCTTGCCCCCATCTTCCTCGAGCAGGGAGGAGAGTTGGTGGTAGCCCAACCTGCCAGGTCCCCTGGCCCTCAGAAGAGGACATAGTCTTTCAGGTTATTCTTCATGATGACGCCACCGGTAGCATCAAACACAAACTGCATGTTCACGATGTCTGTGGCACATGGGGGGTGCTAGTGCAGCCCCTTGGTGTCTGCGTTTACTCAGGTCCTCGGGCATCCTCTGGGTACAGCTGGCTACAAAGGACACGAGTTTAAAGGAGGGGGCTGCATGGAAGGGCTAGAAGGGAGAACAGGGGAGGGGTAATGATGTGATTATACTATAATCTTAAAAATAATACATATTAAAAAACAAAATGAGAAAAGGACAGATTTTCAAGAGCTGAAAAGGCTGACACAAAGGACACTTGCCTTGGTTACCTGGAAAAGAACGGGAAGAGAGATGCGGGCGCTACAGTCTGCGGGGTAGCAGATGCAGGTAGTAGAGTCTGAATTACGTTAGATACGGGTACGATAGTCTGCATATATTAAAGGTGCTTACAGTAGTTACTTATTAAATCAGTCCAGGAATTCAACCAAGTCTATTGACTAATAACCCAGGCTTCTCTGTGTAGCTGATACATGGATTGTAAATATAATCGATGATGTCAGAGTTTTTCTCTTTTGCCCAACAACTCAGAAATAATGATTTACCCCAAGTAAGCTGATGAACTGCCAACGTTTACCAAGCACATTTAAAAGTCACAGGTGCCACTAATAACTCAGTAATTACAAATACAGATAAAAAGATGTGTAACAAGTCTGTGCACCTAAGGACTCACCAACCATCAGAATATCGCACATACATGTGGAGGTTTTTTTCATGATATTTCAATGTCAGAATAGCAGGACAGCTCGTCTCATGTGAGGGCAGATGGAATGCTGTTGTTAAGCAGCATTTTGTGGGAAGCTTTGGACCTGGACTGGGAACAGCCTATAGCCTAAACCAATGTAGTTTGACCAAAAAGCCTGAATGACCCAGTAGCCAATTAAGTCATGAAAGTGCAAACTATTTAAGTTATAAACAGTAGACTAGTTGACTGTCTAAGCTATAGTTAATGTTAGGTTTCCTATGCCCCTTTTTTCCTTTTCAGTAAATGTTATCAGACTGAATTGTTGGCTGAAGTTCTCGGAAACCGCTTGGGTCTGGGCATTACCTCATTATTGAACTGTGGTTTGCTCAATTGAATTCTACCATGCTTAACTGGTCTTAGAATGTTTCCATTTAGCAATCTTCTTGTTATGATCAGGATTCAAAGCAGAGTTCCAGAGACCCTGGGATGCTGGTGGAACCAGGAATGTTGTCCTCTTAGCTGTGTTCCATTTCCTTGCACGAGGGACACTGGCTAAGGTCTCCCTGTAACTCTAGAGGTCCATGGATTCACCTTTGAACAAGAGTTTGTTTGAGCAAACACGTTGGTCCTGCCGAATTTGGAAGTTGTGGAGGAAACATGGGGATGGGTCTTATAGGAGGACTCGGTTGTCTGACCGGGTCAGACAAAACTCAACAGAGTACAGCAGGGAAATAATGTTACTAGAAGACTAGAAGAACCATGGTTCACCTGGATCAGGTAGTCTAGACCTCTGCTTCCTGGAATCCGGCCAAAGGTCAGACTCCATAACCTTGGGGCACCCACAGTGCACTGTGCTAGGAGAGCCTCAGGACCCTTCTGGGCACCAGGAATAGAGACTAACAAAATGTTCTCTTTTCCACACCTTAACTGGCCATACCCTGAATCCCCCCTTAATAAAATCATGCAGTCTGGGCTGAAAACCAGCCTAATCTTGTTTATCTTGAGCCCTAATTTTAAAAAAGAAAGATTACATATGTAAAAAAAAAGTCTTTATCTGTGACTGTCTCCCCCTCTGCACCTGGAGAAGAAAAATTAAATCACTGAAAGCTTTTCCATGTGACATTAGAGTATTAAAAAACGTATGAGCCAGGCATGGCGGCCTTTAATCCCAGCGCTCAGGGAGGCAGAGGCAGTTGAATCGGTGTGAGTTCGAGGCCAGCCTGGTCTACGGAGGAGTCCACGACAGCCAAGGCTACACAGAGAAACCCAAGAAAAACATGTGTTATAACTGTGTTGGGGTTAATCTAGTTGTATTTATTACATAAAATCGGATCCACTCAAGTCAGCCTGTACACATTCAAAGTTAAAATATCTTGTTTATGGATCGTTTTCTTAGTTAGTATAAAGTGACCTTCTTCATCTCTCCTCTCAAATTTCAGGGTGAAATACATTTTGTCAGACAGCAGAATAGTGACGCCTACTTGTTCCCTAGTTCTATTTGCTTGGAGCACCTTTTTCTTTATTTTTCACTCTAAGGTTGCATGGGTCTTTGATGGTATCTTAGTTCTGTTTCCTGTTGTTCTGATAAAATACCCTGACCAATGTAATTTAGGGGAGAAAGGATTTATTTTAGGTCATAATTCTATGTCACAGCCCACCACTAGGGGAAATCAAGGTAGCAGGAATTTTAAACAGCTGGTCACCTCCACAGTCAAGGGCAGAGAGATTACTTAATGCATTGGTGCTTGTGCCCAGCCACTGGGGGTGGTACCATGACTGGTCTGGTGGTCCTGGGTTCTATGAGAAAGCAGGATGAATAGAGGGGAGGGAGCAAGCCAGCAAGCAGCACCCCTCCACGGCCTCTGTGTCAGCTCCTGCCTACAGCTTCCTGCCCTGTTTGAATTCCGGTCCTGACTTCCTTCAGTGATGGACTTGGGATGTGGACAGGTAAGCCAAATAAACCCTGTCCTCCCCAACTTATCTTTGTTCTTCGTGTTCATCATAGCAATAGTAACCCTAGCTGATAGGTGTATGTTAGCGACTGTCATTCCGCCAACTTCACAGTGTTTTCCTATTCCTCGTTTGCTTAAAATACTACTCCAACAAAGTTTATTCTTTCCTTTCGCTTCACAGATATGCTTATCTTTTTCTTCAGCCTGAAGAATTCCCTCAGGTATCGTCTGAAGAACTGGCTTAGTAGCTATGAACTCCTTTAACCTGTTTTTGTCATGGAAAATTTGTCTTTCTCGCTCAAAGATTAAAGATAGTTATTTTTCTGAATACAGTAGTTGCGATTGGTAGTTTTCTTTCACATCTAGAAATATGCTTAAAGCCCCCTTAGCTTTTAAAGTTTCTTTGAAAAGTCAGCTTCTAAGACTGACAAGTCTGCCTTTGTATATGATTTAGTGCTTTGGTCCTGCAGCTTTTAGTATATTTTCTTTGTTCTGTATACTTAATGTTTACTTAATGACATAGGAAGATTCTCTTCTGGACTTGTTTGTGGGGTGTTTTAAATGCTGCCTGCTTGTGCTGGCCATTTATATGAACTTGACACAAGCTACAGTCATCTGAAAGAAGAGAGCCTCAATTGAGAAAATGCCTCCGTAAGACTGGGATGCAGGCAAGCCTGTACAGCATTTTCTTAGTAGGTGATTGATTTGGGAGGACCCAGTCCATTGTGTGTAGAGTTACCCTGCGGCTGGTAGTCCTGGGTTCCGTAAGAATGGAGATTCAGCCAGACAGTAAGCAGCACCCCGTCACAGCTTTCTGCTCCAGGGTCCTGCCTTCAGGTTCCTGCCCTGTTTGAGTTCCTGCTCAGAGTTCTTTCAGTGACAGACTATGATCTGAACATGTAAACCAACCATTCCTTCCCAACGTGCTTCTTGTGTCTCGTCACAGCGATAGTAACTCTAACATGGCTCTCCACCTCTAGATTTAGTTTCTTCTGCTATGATTTTACTGAAAATGTAGTCCCTGCCTTCTGCATGAAATTCTTCTCCTAGCCCCATGATTTATACACTCGGTGTTCTTCTAGTGGCCCGTAGATCTTACATGTTCTATTCATACTTTCTTAATGTATCATTGCCAGTGACTCACCGTTCTATTCCTCCCCTCTCTCCTTCACTTGATTCACCCTGCTAATGAGGCTTCACATGGAATTTGCATTTGTCTTACTCACTTTTATTTTCAGCATTTCAGGGTTGGTTTTGTTTTTCTTTTCTTTTTTCCCTTCAGTACTTCTATCTCTGTTGAATTCTTCTCTATATCTTATGTTGAAGTCTTTATTTCTTTCTGTTTCTTCTTTGCATCTCTTAGATCCAAGAGTTCTTCTTTGAGTTGAGGAGATTATTGGTGGCATTTTTGATTTCTCTAAACATTCTCTTTTGAATTTTTGAGATCTCTTCTTAACCGCCCTCATTGGAGGCCATCAGTGTAAGATTAACAATGTTTTGAAGGGTTGTGTTGTCTTATTTTGTTATGTGTCTTCAGTTTTTGCATTGAGATTATCTTGGGTTATATTGTCAGTTGGAATTTTTTGCTCTTGTTCTTTTAGTTGAAGTGTTTGCAGTGTTTGGGAGGTACTAGATTGTAGTACGATTGAGATATTTTTTAATCTGTTAGACTAGTGGTCAGAACACCAAGCTCAATCCCTAGTAATTTCTTTAGAGTTTTTTGTTTGTTTTGTTTTCCAAGACGGTTTCTCTGTGTAACAGAGCTCTGGCTATCCTGGACTCACTTTGTACGCCAGGCTGGCTTCAAATTCACAGAAATCAGTCTGCCTCTGCCTTCCAGATGCTGGGCCTAAGGGCCTAGGTGTGCCCTCACGCCCAGTGAACATCAACTTAAAAAAAAATCTCTATTAAGGCCTGGTGATTATGAAAGTACAGCACTGTTCAGACAAGAGGTGATCACCCGTGAAATGCCAATGATTTTAGGAAGCAAAGGGATATAACTAATGCTATGAGCATGAATATATTGTTACTGCAAGAATGAGTGGAAAGGTAAGATGAACAGAGTGAGACTACTCGGTAGAGTTGGGTGACAGAGAAACTGTGGAAAGGGAAATAAAAGGTGGAGCAATAAGAGCAAGAATAGGATGGGGAAGATGAGGGCATCTGACAAAAGAAACATCAAGTAAAGAAATGCAGTGGGCCAACCTGCAGCCTCCCAGCTCTCAGGAGACCAAGACAGGGAGACCCTGAAAACAAAGCCAGGCTCTGTCCTTTGTAAAAGCTTACGGAAAAGGAAAGAGTATGCAGGAAAAAAAGAGAGAGAGCAAAGAAGGTGGGACAGGGGAAGAGCAGTAAAGAGCTGTTGTGCTAAAGTGGCACTAAATTAAAGAGGAAGAACTAAGCAGACAGGGAGTGAGATGCAGAGTGTAAATGCAGATGGCCTGCTTGCTGGTTCCAACCTCAAGTCCATCAGCATTCCTCTTCCTGGACTTAGAGTTCTGTCATCGTCCTGGCTGGTCCTGTGGAGAGCCAATCATGTCACAGACCCTCACCACTCCTTCAGTGAGCCAGGTTGTGAACGCTGGTCCCTCTCTGTCACAAACCTTTGCAAGACTGGAACTCAGCTGTTGGTTTCATCTTCACAAGCGAGATGCAAATTTTATGCCCACCCTGGGCAGTCTCTCCCATTGCGGAGTATGCCACTTAGAATCTGAGTCTGCGTTCCCCTGAAGAGCCCCTCAGGTTTCCCCCTTGCTAATTACTACATGGTTCCAATTCAGAGTTTCATTCCCGCAGCTGAGAGGTATTTTACTGGCCAGGATTTAGTACATAGTCCTGTAACAGTTCCAAGCTCCCTAAGAGATTGGAGTCTGGGGCTCCAAGCCATTGATCCAGCAGGGGTCATTTTAAAATGGTGTCCTACAGCCGTACCAGGCACATCATTGGCAAGAAAAGAGGGTTCTCCCGCCATCTCTTCTCCCTCTGCAAGCGTCACTGCAATCACCTTTTGTCTGCATCTCCATCTTTTTATCCTCTTCAAAAGGTCCACCAACCTGTGGATACTGTGTGTGTAGTGACACAGACCTTATCCCAAAAGTCAGGAAGCAGAGGAAGGAAGACCTCTATGAGTTCAAGGTCAATCTGATCTACATAGTGAGTTCCAGGCCGCCCAGGGCTACACAGTGAGACTCTGTCTTTAAAAAAGTAAAGTGAAAGATGTGCATTAACTGGGTCCGGTGAGATATCACAAGATATAACAACACTTGCCACCAAGCCTAATGTCCTAGACTCAGCCTCCCACCATCCACTGACTAGAGGGCAAGTACCAGATCCCACCAGCTCCACATGCACATCATTGCATGGCCTCAACCCCAAACACAGCGAAGCAATTTTTATATGTATTTATTTATTTAAAAATGAAAGCTCGCTCCTAAAACTGCAGTGCAGATTCTCTGAGCCTCTCTGTGTTGTCTCCTCTGCTATTTGTGGTTTCTCTCACTGGAAGAGCAGCGGTCCCCAGACCAATACCTCAAGCTGACTCTGGGCTTTCTTTCCTGCTTTGTAAACCTCCCTGCTTTGCAGCACCTTTAACACTAGAGATATTTCTCTGTTACTTACATGTTTTGATAATCATTAGCAAGTTTTCACTAGTTTTTTTTTTATTCTAGCTGAGCATGCCAGTGTGCCAGCCACCATCTTCTGATGTGAAGAGTTTCTTTTTAATATCAATATATTCACTAAAGCTAAAATAATATCATACAGAGAATGAAGGACATGCTTTGTGGTTTGGGGCTGGTGAGACTATAATTCATGAAAGATGTTTTTAAAGAAAAAAGGAATTGGGAGACTCCAGTATCATGACCAACGTACTGGTCAGCTTTCAACTATCAACTTGACACAGCTGAGAATCACGTGGAATGAGAGCCACAATTTAAAAATTGTCTAGATCAAGTCATCCTGTGGGCGTGTCTGGGGGAGACATCTTAATTGTCTGAATTGATGTGGGAAGAGAGGCTACTGTGGGCGGCACCATCCCCTAGGCAAAAGGTGCTGAGCTATATAAGAATAAATAAAGCCAGGGCTGGAGAGATGGCTCATCCCTTAGAAACTAGGCCCTCAACCAAAGCTACAAGAATAAATAAAGCCATCTGAGCGTAAGCAAGCAACATGCCTGGCTCCATTTCTCTCTGCTCTTGACTGCAGATGTGATCTATAGTGAGTGCTTCAAGCATCTGCCGCTGTGACTCCTCCACTATGATGGGCAAGAACATAAAATGCTAAGTAAGCTAGACAAATTCCTTTCCTCCGAGTTACTTTCTGTACACTTTATCACAGAAATAGAACTTAAATTAGAAATACCGACTATCCTGAAGAGACAACAAGAAAAATAAATGACAAATACATGAAAGAATGTTTTTTTTAAAAGTTCTAGAAATGAGAGATGAGTTTGATGTTATCAAGCTGACTGAAATTAAAGGATTAAAGGTTTTATAGGAAATGCATACTATTACAAATGTGTAAGTCCACAAAAACTTAAATTTGGTTCCCTGTGTTTAAAAACAAAAAAGTTCTCTTGAAAGATTCATCTGCTTATAATGGGAAATTTTGACTCTCTTGAAGATCTGGGCTCTTTCCCACATCATTAGACTTTTTGTGTTAGGCGATGTCTTGCCATTTTTGGTTAAGGGAGTAATTATTTTGCACCGACTGTGGTTCTGAGCCTTTCATGTTTTTGAAACCTTCACACATCAGGTTCTAGACTAGATCTTTGGCCTTCAGGCTCACTTTTGCTGTATTGCAGGAGGCTTTTAAGAACAATCCCACAAGACAGCTGTTAAGCTTATTTACTGATTACAGGGGACATTGTACAAACAGAGGAGGAATGGAAGCTCTTCGTAGCCACCGCCGTCTCCTTCCCCAGTAATGAACTGAGACACGCATCCATGAGTATGTCAGCTTCTTCAACAAAGTGCTTGATCAGGGACTGATAGACAGGAAACTTTACAAATCAAAAAGAAGGCATATTTAAACACCGATGCAGAAAAACCTCCAAGCTGCTTGTAACTCCCTTTCAAGCTCAAGCCTTTCATGGCTGGTTAGACACGTACTGGCTGTTCAGCACCTGATGGAGACCCACAGGCTACTCGTTACTAACCAGACATTAAAGATGAAGGAATGAGCAGGAATACACAGCAATGGATATTATCATTTATTCTTTCCTGGCAACAATCCTGGCAGGCAAACAGCTGATGTAAGACCTGAAGTTTCTCTGCTCAGGAGCTCAGGATCCAGCCCTTCCCAGGGACTCTCACAGACCACAGCTCGATGTAAAAGCAAGAGGTTTTATTGCTATCATGATAGGGTCGCCCCTGCAAAGATAGGAGATGACCCTGAACATGCAAAGCACAGGGTTTTTATACCTGAAAATCAGATCACTTTTGCTCTATAGTTTATAGCTGGTTGTAGATAGTTTACAGCTGGTTGTTTCTCAGAACAGTTCACCCCTTCAAGAGCTCTCTGCACCTGGCTTCAATTCAAAAAATCACAGTTGTTTTTCTCATTCCCAGGTTGTCCCTCACTGACAGGGAGCTGACTATCCCTACCTTAGATACAAGCTGCATTCTAGACAACAAAGAGTAACTCTTGGCTGATGGCAAGGCCAAACCACACAATGTTACAGTTCAATATTTCCCCCACAGATGGTTACATCTTTACTCTGGACTAAAGTGTTTCCTATTCAAGGAAAGTCACAGATCAGCCTCTGACAAATACTGGATTTGTAATTTTTAGAATCCTATCATTGAACAGGGTGAGAATTCCCAGAATTCTATCAGAGAGACTGGTTGCTCTTGAACACATCATGGAGGACAGGAATTGAATGAGTACCAAGGAAATGCTTTGACAGACTTCCGCATCATAAGCCAGTTGAGAGATTTGTTGCAAGAAACAATGAATGAAACATTTTCAATGAACTTCCAAACTAAACCGATCCAAACCAGGTTGCCCACAGTGGCCCTTGTATGGGAGCATATTATACACCTGACTTGGGAAAGGAAGTTAATATTAAACTAGGACTCATGGAGCACATGAGCAGATGTCTGGTCTATCCTGAGTCTTTAACTTCCATTTCTAAAGGTCTCTTTACCCCATTCATCATAGAAAAGACAGGACAATACTGATTGTGGGGAATGTTGCCCTGGTGATTTTTAAACTCTGTCACTCCAGTGACGGCCTCAGGATATCAAAACTTGAGCCTATGTCAGGTAACTTACAGCTCGCCATGAGTTACTAGAACTGTATACCTTTTAGAGACCTTAGGGTAAACTGAGGAAAAAATTACTTCACACGTAAAGTGTTCGACCCAATATGAAATATCACAGCTCCACCATACGGAGACTCTTACCCCTCCTGACTTGTCCTTGCCCTCACTTGTTTAGACAATGTGATAGCCAGTCTTCTAGACACTTGCTCTCACTCCATTACTACTTAACAGCTGTGGGGGGTTAGGCCAGTGGCTGGCTGTACCGAGAGGAGTCTGGACAGTTAGTTACAAATACTTTTGTTACAAGAAATAAACACATGGGGCAATGAAGATACTTCATGACAAGAAATAAATAACAAGCTACTTGGCTAAAATTGAGGATCACTCATCATTTAATCATTCAGTTTTAATGGATTTGTTTTATGCAGGCCTTGGCTAGGAATCATGCCCCAAATTGTTGCTCTTCTCCTGAGAGATTAGCAGCAGCCTTCCTGGTGCAGCGTGTTCTCAGGCTTAAATGTCTGCATGCAGCCATCTGCTAAATGCTAAATGGCCTCTCACTGGGTAGAATGGCAAGAACTTAAATGTGTGGACATAAGGATGCTATAAATTGTGAGCGACTTACTGAAACCAAGTCTAACATCATGGTTACCTGCAGCGGTACCAGGAGTTTGGTCAAACTCTACCTTGAAAGGATAACCCAAGGAGAACGGCTAAATAAAATTTTGTGAGGAGCCATGCATTCAGACGAGGCACCTGTGCTGGGCCCACAGACCAGGTCAGTAGCGTTCACTCCCCATCACGGAACTTCAGTTGGCACTGAAGGCACTGTAGACAATTACTTCATGAAAAACAACCACGTACGCTGTAACCACTAACCGGAAAGTTTGCCGTAGCGGATCAAGTTGTTCTGTGTCTTGATTCTCTTTCCTCATTACATTGCGGGTTGTAGCCCCCCGAATCTGTCTTGCTCCTACATTGCTAATTTACTAATCATGTTTTGCTTCACTCAGATATTGCTAAGTGTAACTGATCTGGGGAATTTGACACACCTCTAGATAGTAAATTATTCTAGCAAAATCCTATCATGTTGTAATAATTACAACATTCCACATGTTTGTTTTGTGGCTTTGGGGGCATGCTATGTGTTTTCAGAATGAGCCCCTAAACCAGAGAAGCTCTGACAAGTTTTCTGGGCTTCCTACGTCTCCACCATTTACCTGGGATTTAGCTTCTCTGGAATTCATCTTTCCACCTCCACAACTTACCTTCGAGGACCGTGCAGACAATAAACTACGGCGAGGAGGCAGCGGAAAGACTGGGGGCGGCTTACACAACACTCTCTTCTTTCCCAGTCTACCTACAACCATCCAGAGACCAGGCAAACCCAGTCTCTGAGCAGAAGCCGAGGCCCGGGGAGCCCAGAGTGGGTGGAGCAGCAGATGGAGCGGCCCCTACTGGCCCGCAGGCTCATCTGCAGCGACCGTTCTCGGGGGAAGAGAAAAGCCGGGCTGCTGTAGCTGGGGAATGAGCGGCTGGTAGGCCACACAGACTCAAACTGAAAGTCAAATGTGGCCGGTGATGGCGCACACGAGGTCAGCTGTGGCAGTTGGGCCTGCAGCCAAGAATACAGTCCCAGCTGGAAAGAGGAAAGCGATGCAGGGGATAGAGGGCCGGGCCGGGCCCACAGGACAATACTTATTCATTCACAAACTAGTGTTCAGGAGAGGCATTTGCTGCCAACAAAATACCCTAGATTTTCCTACACAGACAACTGATATAGCCGCTTGCTGAGAAGCTGGGCGGTGGTGGCACACGCCTTTGAGCCCAGCTCTTAGGAGGCAGAGACAGGCGGGTCTCTGTGAGTTTGAGGCCAGCGTAGTCTGCAGAGCGAGTCCCAGGACAGCCAGGGCGGTTGTACAAACAAACCCTCTTTAAAAAATAATAATAAATAATAATAATGATAATAGTAAGAGCTGTGAGACAATAGGGAAATTTGAAAATTTAGAGTTCAAAATGCAATAGCTGAAGTGACATAGAATTCAGATTTTTAAAACCTGACAAACAAAAATGGTCTCTGGGCTAAATGAAATTCCACCTCATCAGAGTCCCCTTTCCCTCACCTGTGGCCTAAGGAGAAAGGGGCGCAGGATGCATTCTATAACATCACACTCCCTGACCTGACAAGCTAGGGTCAGATATAGGGAGGAGGACCTCCCCTATCAGTGGACTAGGGGAGAGGGATGAGGGGGAAGAGGGAGGGCGGGTAGGGCCGGAAGGAGATGAGGTAGGAGGCCACAACCAGGATACAATGTGAATAAATTGTAAAATTAATTAACTAATTTTAACAAATCGCACTGCGCAATGTGAGACTCGGCACTGAGGAATATTAAATTAGCACGTGCTAGATCCAAGCACAGTCTGAGACCTCCCACGTGGATCCAATCTGCGTGGGAGCGGGAGGAGCGCGCTGCTTGACCCAGACCACTCTGATAACCACCCCACCCTCATCCCAGTAGCACTCGGCACGGATAAGTAAAAAGAAGATAAGATGCCATTCAACAACCCAGGGCGAGCGACGACATCGGAACTCCAACCCTCAGCCGGTGTTTGCACTTTGCACGCTGTGCGGAAAGTCTAGCCTTCCCTTGAAGATGGATCTTGCTTTCTGCCCTCACCGTCCCTCAAGAACCGTCTGTCGGTTCTATCTGAAACACGGTGGAGCCAGAGCGCCCTCTCGTGGCTGCTTTATGCCTTTCCGCCAACTCGGCAGGTCTCCTTTTGAAAATTTCTAGCTATACTTACCGAAATTTGTTTTGCTACTGTACAATTGTTTCTAGTTACCGGTCCTTGATTTTATTACTACTCTAGGGACTTTTCTTACAATTCAATTCGCATAGAATATTGGGCTACAAACAGGTAAAATTTTGCATCAATAAAAAATATATTTTTCATACTCACTTTCAACATAATAATTAGAGATCAATTATTTTTTATTCATGGATTATTTATCAAGGCTAATAAAGATATTATTTTTACTAATTAATTAAGAGTATGGAAGAACAGTATAATTTAGAATTAAAATATAAACATCCATTTTTAAACCATGTAAACATGAAATGATATTAATGTTTGCTCTCGAATACTAAGTCATCAACAGAAACATAAAAAAATCAATAAAATCTTATGTGTATATGCATAGTTCAAAGAGAAAAGTGTACAGATGTGACTATTCAAAACACTGAAAATAACAGAATTAATTTTGTCTTTTTACCTAGAATTTTCCATTTTTAAGGACTTCTGATAAGCTTGTTTTACTCAACTATAACCATAAGTATTTATTTTAAAATCAGAGTCATGGGTTAAAAAATTTTTAAGTGCCATATCTCTCTCAGTAAAGGCAATGAAATTTTTCTACGTCTCAATGTCTCTTTAATTAACAGATACTCAATAGTCAGTCATTTGTTGCTTGAGGGGAAAAAATTACATTTGTTTTTAGGAACTACCCAATACGAGGTGTCTCCATAGTGAGCACTGAGAAATATTTTTATTTAATTCATATATTTTTTTAGTTTCTGAAACATAAATGAAGAAAGAATTAAACTTAGGCCCATTGGCAAACTGCTTATTGGAATTGAGGGATGTTTGAAATTTCACTCTGATTGATACAAAATTCCTCACATTGACAAGTTCAAGAAACACGTGTGTCGCCATTTCTTTTGGAGGTGCGCGAGTCAACCCAGCTCCCTCCTGCTTCTACAGCAGCATGCTGCCTTCCAAACCATGACTAAGAAGCACGCAAATGAAGACAGCAGACGGGACTGTGCCTTGTGGTCTGAATACAAGACAGCGCCCAGGGCTCAAGTGGGCACTTGGTCCCCAAGAGGCAGCACTGTTTTGGAAGGTTCTGGAAGCTTTGGAAGCTGAGCCCTCGGTGGCAGACACAGCTCATTGGTGCTGTGCCTATGAAGGTTATAAGCAAGCAAGCCCCCTGTTGTGGACTCAGTCTTCTGTAATGTAGACAATTTCTGTCAATACTGCTGCTGCCATGATCTTTTGGCCACACTGATGTGAAAGTAACTAACACAGAACATCGGTGCCAGGAGTAGGTTCTCTAGGGAGACTAAATCTGACTGTGTAGTTCTTCATCCTTAGAAGCTTGCTTATAGAAGGAATTAGAAAAGGAATATGCAATGTAGAGTAGTGAAAACAAAAACTATTGCAAGCAGACAGTAATGGGCATCTCTGGTGGGCATGCAGAAGGCCAGGATCCCCATCAAAACGTGGACAGTAAGATCTTCACTGTATAGGTTGCTCAATGAATGTGTCAGTGTTTTGCTGATGTCCTAGAAATGTGAGTGAGAGAACTAAATACTAATGGACTAGTATTAACTTGGCTCAGGAAATTTCAGAAGAGCGCAGCATTCGGACTGTGGCATGGCTATTGCTGGCTGCTATTAGCCAAGCTTACAGTAAGAATCGGAAGCTAAAAGCAGGCCAAAACAGTGTGGGAAAAGAGCACTTTAGACAGAAAGGATGCTCACTTAAAGTTTAAGACAGTGAATGTCATCATATAAAAGGATAACACACTAGAAATACATCAAGCAGTTTACATTGGCACAATGGACAAGATGCCCGAAGAGCATTTAGCCATTAGGGATTACCCCCTTCTAGGCTCTGAGCTATAAAGCCACAAACTGGTTGGAGAGACTTCCCTTCAAAAACAGTTTCTGTGTGAGGTATCCCAGAAGCAGAAAGACACATATGGTATATACTCACTGATACGTGGATATTAGAGATATAATATAGGATAATCATACTAAAATCTGTTCACCTGAAGAAGCTAAGCAAGAAAGAGGACCCTGGATAAGTTGATCAATTCTCACTCAGAAAGGCAAACGGGATGGACTTCAGAAGAGGGAGAAAACAGAACAGGACAGAAGTCTACCACAGAGGGTCTCTGAAAGACTCTTACCCAGCAGAATATCAAAGCAGATGCTGAGACTCATAGCCAAACTTTGGATAGAGTACAGGGAATCTTATGAAAGAAGGGGGGGTTAGAAAGACCCGGAGAAGACAGGAGCTCCACAAGGGAGAGCAACAGAACCAAAAAATCTGGGCACAGGGGTCTTTTCTGAGACTGATACTCCAACCATGATGCATGCATGAAGATAACCTAGAACCCCTCCCCCAGAGGTAGCCCACAGTAGCTCAGTATCCAAGTGGGTTCCCTAGTAATGGGAACAGGGACTATCTCTGACATGAACTCAGTGGCTGGCTCTTTGATCACCTTCCCCTGAGGGGGTAGCAGCCTTACCAGGCCACAGAGAAAGACAATGCAGCCAGTCCTGATGAGACCTGATGGGCTAGGGTCAGATGGAAGTGGAGGAGGACCTCCCCTATCAGTGGACTTGGAGAAGGGCATGGGAGGAGAAGGGGGGGGGAGGATGGGATTGGGAGAGAATGAAGGAAGGGGCTGCATCTGGGATACAAAGTGAATAAACTATAATTAATATTTTAAAAAAGGAAAAGGAAAAAAAGAAGAACCTGTGAGGTCAGGCAATATGTAGCTGGGTTTGGGATTCTCTCAGGGCACCCCCTATAAGAGACACCTGAGTTAAAGCTGAGTTAAAATAGAGACACCTGAATGTCTGAGATGCTAGCAACATGAAAAATCTGAGGAAAAAGCTGCAAGTACTGAGCACAGCCACCCTCAGGAGGAGGCAACATGAGCTTCTTATGGCAAAACCACAAGGCAAAGTTTCTCAAGCCTACTGGAAAGGCGATGATGGCCCATGTGACCCAGATGCCAGACAGCCAGCTACAGTGCCTGACATCGTCTCTGCTGTGCTTGGCTCCTGCTTTCGCCGATGCTTTCCTTGTATTTCTCCTCTTCACCCTTTATGTAAAGGGCATATTTACTGTTTGCTGTGCTCTATTAGAAATTTGTAGGAGACAAACAAAGCCAAAAACAGCTGGACCCAGGAAGGACTGTAGAGACTGATGCATCAACCAAGAACCCTGCATAGAGAGGACCTAGGCCCCCTGCTCAGGTGTAGCCCATAGGCAGCTCAGTCTCCATGTGGGTCCCTATAAGGGGAGAAAGACAGTCTCTGACATGAACTCGGTTGCCTGCTCCTTGATCACTCCTCCCTGGTGGGGTGACCTACCCAGCCCACAGAGGAAGAGGATCCAGGCAGTCCTGATGGGACCTATAGGCTAGGGTCAGACAGTAGGGGAGGAGGACTTTCCCCTATCGGTGGACTGTGGGAGAGGGATAGGGGAGGAAGATGGAGGGAGGGTGGGACTTGGGGGAGATGAGGTTGGATCTACAATTGGGATACAAAGTGAATAAATTGTAAAGAAGAGAAAAAAGAACCTTCTCTCTCTCTCTCTCTCTCTCTCTCTCTCTCTCTGTCTCTCTCTTTTTGCAGTCACACTCAGAGTTAAATTTATTACAGTGAAAGGATACAATGCAAAATCAAAAAAAGGAAATTAGAGAAAACCGAGTATAAGATTCCAAGGTGGACTCACACAGAACGGACCTAGCTCCCAAGATAGGACAAGTTTGAAATGTTTGCCGGGGAAGCTCAGTAGAATCTTAGTGCTGTCAGTTTTACTGTGGGCTGGTCATGTTGACACCTTCTGTCTAGGGTACCCCAAAGCTTCAGATCTTCCAGAGGAGAGCATATGTTCAGCATGAACCACATCGCCACGCTTCAGTCACGGTGAGCCGCTCTAAGGAGGTTCTAGAATCATACCAACTCCTCAAATTTAAGTGCCCACTTGGAGCAAAGGCAAGCTTTGCACGCAGGCCTTTCCTATATTGTTTGTTTTGATGATTTCATACACATATGTAAAGTGTCATGACTACGCCCCCTCCCATCGTCTCTTATCTCCCTCCCATCCTTATCAAGCCCTACCCCTCTCTTCCCTGGCTTGATAACTTTTGGCTTAGCTTTTAACCACAGCCGTCTATGTGGCCATTGGATTGAAGCCATCTATTTGAACCGGGCGGAGTTATCAGTAAGTACACAGCTGAAGTGCGTGATTGCTCATCTCGTTAAAGCGCATCAGTAGCAAGTAGTTCCGCAGCGAAGGGCAGAGCCCCTGCCGTCCCTACTGTGCCCACGCATGACTGTTGCAGGGCTGTTCCTGTGCAGCCCCTGTGCAGGCATCTTAGTGATAACTCCGTTGCTGCGGGGAGCGTGTCTAACCCAGGAGACGCGTCACACAGTGTGTCTTCCTCTCTTCCCGCTCTTACATTTTCTCTGCTCCCTCTTCCACAGTGTCTTAGAAAAAACAATACAAAGGTCTTTTTTAGGGCTGGATACCCATAAGTCACTATTCTCAGCACCTTGGGGGCTCCTCTTTTCTAGGGGAGAGGGAGAAGGCAGAGAAGGGGGCTGGGAGAGAGGGGGCACCCTTGGGATGTAAAGTAAATAAACAGACATAAGAAGAAGAAATAAAATAAAGCAAAAAAAATCTGCATTCACCGCTGTTCACTGGAAAGAGGCTTCTTCTGATTAGAGCTAAGAGTAACTTTGTTTATGGGTATAAACATATTGAAATTACATCAGCTTGGCTAAACTACAGTATTCAGGTTCCCCCTAGAGCCCACAACTTCCCCTGCCATAGATTTTGGCCAGGATTATAGCACAAAATGTCAACAAATGTTCCCCCCTGGGGAGGGCTTCAGATCCATCAGGTGCCCCTGATGTGTTACACCCGTAACAGTTGTGTCGCTGTTGCACAAGTAACACATCTTACCTGGTGGGGGGGGGCAGTTTACAGGGCTCAGAACTGGCTAAGAACATTGACACCCCTTCCTCTCTGTCAACTGTAGACACCCCAGGCCTATGCAATCCAGCCAGCAAGAAGGATGTGTCCAGCTCAGGTCCAGCTTACTTTCCCTGTGTCATGCAGCCAAGGTACATAAACCTTCATTTTTATTGCACAGGAGCTCGCCATTAAGAGTTTGTTCTTGGAGACATTGTGGTGAACGCCTTTAGTTCCAGAGCTTGGGAGGTAGAGGCGGCCAGGTCTTCGTGAGTTCATAGCCAGCCTGGTCTACAGAGTGAGTTTCAGGCATGCCAGAACCACATAATGAGAACCTACCTTAAAAGGGGGGAAGGGGCATTCCTATGAGACTCGGAAGAAGCTTTAACTTTAACCAGCATTGGAACTGTCAAGATTATGGGGTTTTTTGAAGCTCGATCAATTGAGTTTTTCATTACCATGTGGTCATGAGAGTTCAGAAGCTAGGGGAAGAATACTGTGGCTTGATCTAAAATGTATCAGAGTCATTTTGAGCATTTTTGTCCCCCACCAGTAGCATTATTTTTGGAAAGCTATGGAGTTCTTAGAAGACATGGCTTATTTGGCTTAAGTAGCCCAACAGGGCAGGCTTTCAAATGCCCAGCCAAGGCTGTAGCTTCTCACTATGCTCAGGTCTGCCCAGATATGGACAGCCTCTGCCCCACACTCCCATCATGGTGAACTGGACCACTCTGCCTGGCCATTTCCCACCATGAGGGAACTGTGAGCCAAAAGGAAGCTTTGCTCCCACAAGCTGTTTCTGGTATGTTGATCACAGAAACATGAAAGGCATGATTAACCAGCTCCCCGGAAGCAGCACGGGCACATCTCAATAAACAGTAAATGCAGCATTTTTATTCCATGTTGGATCAGCCTGACACGGAAGGAGAATGCCCGGTCTTCTTCTGAATACCTGCTTACGTGTTTTCTGCTGTTTCCCACCCAGTCTTTATTTTAAATGTCTATGTATATGTATGTGCGTGTGTGCTCTGTGAGTGTGTGTGTACACATGGAGGCCAGAGGCGGGCATCAGATCCGCTGGAGCTGATCAGTCTCGATGCTGAGAACTGAACTCAGGTCCTCTGGGAAATCACCATTGGGTTTTAACCTCTAAGCCTGTTCTCCAAACCCCGCAGATCTTCTTAATCCCACATATTCTTAAAGTCAGGTTACATTTCAAATCACTAGAAACTTTATTTCCTATTTTGGGAAAAAAAAAAAAAACAATCTTCACCAAATTCTTACTATAAACTACCAAACTTCTGACAGATCTGAAGGAAAATTTATTTTCTTACTTGGACATTCTTGTGGCCTATAAGAATCTGTGATATGTCTATATTATTTTGTTTTGTTTTTGTTTTTGTTTTGTTTGGAGTAATTATCAGTATTGGAGGTCATCCTGAATTTATTTATTTTTATTTTTTATTATTAGTTACATTTTATTAACTCTGTATCCCAGCTGTATCTGCTCCCTCATTCCCTCTCATTCCCACCCTCCATTCTTCATCTCCTCCCTGCCCCTTTCCAAGTCCACTGATAGGGGAGGTCCTCCTCCCCTTTCATCTGACCCTGTTTTATCAGGTATCTTCAGGACTGGCTGCAAAGTCCTCCTCTGTGGCCTCGCCACTGAGCCAGCTCTCTGTCTATACTGTTATATCAAAATCAAAATGCTTTAATTTAGAAAGCCAAGTGTGTAGGTAAAAATAGAAGGGTCATAGGTTTTGAGGCCGTATGGGCCTACTTTAACAAAACCAGACCAGAAAGAAAGGGGCACGGAGGGAGAGGGAGAGAGAGAGGAGTTTTTTGGGGGAGAGAGTCTTTAGAGATAGGATGTCTCTATGTAGCCTTGGTTGTCATGGACTTGCTTTGTAGACCAGGCTGGCCTTGAACTCACTGCAATCTGCCTGTCTCCGCCTCCCTGAGTGCTGGGATTATGGGCGTGTGCCACCACTCACCATATAGTTACTGTTTGAACGCCATCTCTCATCGTGCCTGTGACTATGTGTCAACTTAACCAAAGCTGCTTGCATGAAAGACTGTCCTCATATATCCCCAAACCTCATGAATATTTCCACTCTGGATATTATCATCATTCTTTTGTTAGACTATTTGCCTCCAGACAATGAAATGTGATTAAGGAATAACATCAGAGTGAATGACTGTGAAGCCCTTGAATAAATCTTCTAACTGCCATGTTTTCCGTTTGCTGCTTCCTATACATAAGAAGATATACAGTCTCATAAAAATACAAGGAGAACACGCAGCAGACAAGGAACATATGCCGAATTACAAGTGATGGGGCATAATAAAAAATAAATAAAACCAATTCAAAAAGACTTACATATAAATCTACAGGACAAGGACAGATTCATCCTTTGGAACCAGTTCAGAGTTGCATAAAATGAGACCGTATGTCTCCAAATTTTATGGAAATTTGAGGTATGTTGGCAAACTTTCATTTCTTCTCCTTTCTAAGGTTGTGAGGCAGCTGCACGGAAGAGCACCACGCTTGACATCAAAGGGCCCACGTTGAAATGCTGCTTCCACTGGTTGAGCCTGAGTAGTTCAGGAGGTCAGCAGCCCGGATGATCCTTCCTCGCATACAAGCAGACAAGCTCGGGTGCGGGGAAGGCCAGCACACTTCTCAGAGCTTACAGCAAACGCTCTGGAAACGTTTTCCTGCCACTGCGGGATTATTGATGCTCTCATAACCATCAAGCACTTTAAATAGTCAAATAAGTAAATAATAATGTTTACTAACCAACAGCAAGGCAGTAAGTAGTAAAATTGGGGGACAACTTGTAAAATATGAGTGTGGTTTCTTCCCCTCCTTCCCTGCCTCCTTCCTCTACCCCCCATCTCTCATCACTCTGTGCGTGTGTGTGGCTTTGAATATAGCTGAAACCTGTAGCAGGTTAAAACCAGTGGATTAAAATCCATAAATGATGCCACTTCTGCCCCGAACAATGTCTCCAGATGTGCCTGAGAGCCAAGGTAGCAGTCTGTAGCACTTAGCATTTGAAGTGATGCCGGGAAACAAGGAGGAAGGCCCTTCCAAGAGGACAGGACGGCGCGACCCATCTCTGCAGCCGACGGTGGGTGCGACGGCAGAATGTCCACTGACTTCCATCCTCGCGTGATTACCCCACCGCGGGTCTCCTCAGCTAAGGGTCTTGGCTACCCTTCAGAGGAGCTGAGCTTGGTTCCGGTTGGGTAGCTCCGGGAGACACACTGCCTCTGGCCTCTGCAGGTACTGCAGGTACCCTGACACAGCCCCACAGACAGACAGGAGCCGGGAATCCAGATCATCTCTGTCCACTCTCGCACGTGAGGAAACTGACACTTGAAGGTTGGGCGGGTCTAAACTGTGCCCTCCTATAATTTATTACGCAACAAGGGAAAACCACAAGGTACTGGAACCTCCCTCTCCTGGTACCCAGGATCTCTGCCATGGCGCACACAAGCAGCCTGGCTTCTGAGTGACACAGTGAACATCGCAGTGCTTATGCTTGATGGCTAGTTCTAGCAGATGTTTAAAAAGAGCAATTCTATCATAAATCAGTCACCCCCAATGGTACGGTAATTCATTTGTGCATATGACAGAGATGTGAAAGGTCCTTAAATACTCAGCTTAGCATGCCCTCTGGATAATTCACTGTGTCGCACCAGATTGCAGTTTCTAATAACATTAGGTTTAGGCAAATAACTCTCAAGTTTTTTATGCCTGACAGAGATGTTCATACCTAACATATGCCCATGGACTAGAAAGAATAATGGCATTGAAATCAGCCATTATCTAATAAAACCTGCTCTATGCTGAATATTAGATTACCTGCTTAGATTAAAGACAGCCTCCCAGTATTGATTGTCAGCTAAGACCATGAGTAATGATGAAAGGTTAGAGGCACCTGCCACTAAACTCAGAAACAAATACACTTCCTGTCCTTTTATGGCCATGAAGTAAAGAATAAATAAAAACAATACATGTGTTAGAAATAAGCCTACAAAACTGACATTATCTTCAGGTATGGCTTATTAACAAAAGAGAGAGAGGTCCAGAAGGCTTTTCAAGGGTGTGGATGTGGGGATAGATAGCTTGCTTAACATTTGTGAAGCTCTGGGTTCAATCCCTAGTGTGTGTTGGATACACATACACAGAGAGAGGAGAGGAGAAGAGAGAGAGAATATCTTAAAGTTGAATTGTGTAATCCAGGATAAGAGATTGATAAATGTTTCTCAAATGTTTTTCTTCCCGATGAAAAGGACAATCTTTGGGGCTGGAGAGATGTCTCAGTGGTTAAGAGCGCTGGCTGCTCTTCCAGAGGACCTGAGTTCAATTCCCAACAACCACATGGTGGCTCACAACCACCTATAATGGGATCTGGTTTCCTCTCCTGGCGTGCAGGTGTGTGTGCAGACAGAACACTGTATACATAATGATAAATAAATAAATCTTTAAAAAAAAGAAAAGAAAATCTTGGTGTCAGGAAATGGGGTTATATTTAAAAGCCCTCTTATGAAGGTGATGGTAGAGATGTGATTGCATTCATAATCCTCAACTCCAGCCAAAGGAGAATTTCAAAATTACACCTGAATTACCCAGTATGAACATAGCAGTGCAAGATCACAGCAGACAGATAACCCTATTTCCCTTCAGGGGAGTCCGGTCTGAGAAAGAAGGGAAACCCCAGCCTGGTAGAGAGGAATGGGGAGGAAATGGCAGCCGGGTCTGACATGTCTGGTGTGGGTTCTGGGAAGTCAAGCTGAGTCCTCTGCAAAAACAAGCGCTTTTAACTGCGGAACCCTCTCTTCCCCTCCACCCGACCTGCTGACAAATGTGCCCAACAGGTAAGGAGAATTCACAAAATTTCTTTTTATTAATTCAATGTACAAACTAAAAAGTAAAGGTCTTTTCTTCCAGCTGCATTTTCTTCTCTGGCTTCATCTTGGATGGGGAGTCTCTCTTTCCTTAAACAACCGTGTACACGTACAGTATGTACTAGGTTTTGTTCCTCCTAATACACATGTTTTTCTCTCTTGATTTGTAAAATCATTTTCTTCCCCATCACTTCTACCCATAATCCCTTCTCTGGCACTTGCTTCAGCTACAAATACGCTAAAACCCCTTGTGTTTTAAATTCTGCTTCCCCGGCTTTTAATTACATCCTTAGAGGAGGTTTCTACACTTCTCTTTTCATACCGTCATATCTACTTCAAAAACCTCGATGGTCTCAGAAATGTCTCTTGTGCTTAAGAAGAAATGCATTTTCACGGTCCTCTACACGTCTCAACCATTTATGTAAGATGAAATGGCGTTTCTCAACCCTAGTGATCCAGTGAAGTGAGTCACCTGAGAGGCTTTGAGAAAGACTCCTGCCTTCCACACGGTTCTGATCCATCAGTTTCTCTGAGTGGCGCCCAGCTAACAATGTTTTGCAACTCTCCAAGTGAGTCTAATACGTGGCAGAGACTGCGAGTTGTTGGCCTAGAACCAAATCAAATGAGGGTTGGGAGAGCTCGTTCTGGACCTGGGGCAGTGGCAGTTCACAAGGCCCTGAGGGAACTGGCTCCGAGAACTGGGTTTCTGATTACTGACTAACATCCTCTGGGGGAGGGTGCTAGGCATTTCTATTTTTAGCAATCAGCTCTCTGAGCATTTTTATTTAGCCAAAAATGATCTTGGTTTGCTGGCTAGCATTTGGAAACCAGCCATTGAAAAGTGTTTCTTAGTCCTTAGTATATGCATAAAACATCAGAGAATTGTGCAAGTGTAGGTTTTAAGAAGGTGAGTCTATGACAAAGCGTGAGACTGCACTTCTTTGAAGCTCACGTGGGGTGACTGTTCTGCTAGTCTTGAAATCACACTTTCAAGTACCCAGCATTCAAACTACACAGACCCCACGACTCCAGACTTCCCTCACTCTCCCTGCCTAGTGACTGTAGCTTTGGTCGGCTTGTTTTACCTTTCTAGAATGCTCTTCTTTCTGAATAATCCCACACCCTGACAAAGGATTTCCTTCCCTCAGGAGGGACCTGACCTATTCTTGCTAAGCCTCTCTATAAATTACTGTAATATTTATGGCCCATATCCATTATTTTTATGCCTAACAGCTTACTTATAAATTATTTAAGATAGTTTACATTTATCTTGCATCCCTAACTATATTCATAGATATCTAAAGAAATGGCAAGTGCTTTATAAACAGTAACTAATTAAATAGTGATTATTATATCATTATTCCCATTACTGTATACTACATAAAAGAAAATATTAAAAGCCATTACGTCTATTAATGTTTTATATTAAAATATTTTATTTAATAAAATTAATATGAATAAAATTTTAAAATATTAAGTGAATGTAAGAAATTATTAGAGTATCAACAAATAACTCCAGAGAATTAATATTCACAAAAATGTTCCATAAAAGAGATTAATAATTCAACACTTGTAAACAACTAATAGCAAAAAAAAAAAAAATTTAATTAAAAAGAGAAGAAAGGGTAGACAAAAAACAGCCGAAGACTGATGTCTTTTTGTTTTATTTTTCCTTAAATAAGCCCATTTTTATGGATGACATGAAATGACCAGTGTGGGCCACTCTCCTGGGGCAGGCTGACCTCCGGTTAGTACACTCTATTTTACTTAATTCTGGATTCTGAGAAAGCTTGCCTGTTAAGCTGAACAATGTTTTTATGGTGCAAGCCAGAGATTCTCAGCAACACTTCCACCTCCATTAGGCTAAACTTGCACTTGCTCTCTAATCTAATCTAATTTCCTAATCCTAGAGACAATCCTTGAACCTGTCTGCAGTAAGGATCTGGAGATTGAAGCATGCGGGTTTCCATAATTACCCAGGCGCTGGCAGAGTTGTCGGCTGCTGCTCACATCACTCCTGGTTGGCCTTGAGAGAGCAGCAGAGCAGTTTAGCCGGTGGGATGAAGAATCGCAATAGGACAATAGACTCACAGCAACTCACACACTATTGTCACAGCACAGTTGTTAGCAAGCGTTAGTGAGGACCTGCCATTGTGTTGCATTATGGCTGCATGCTGTCTCAGACATACTATCTTGCCCAACATACTTATTCAACAGTTCAGAGCTGCATAAACATTATTTCGGTAGTGCAGAGCTTCTGAAAGGCCGATGTTTGTTAGTGGGTGCTCAAGGTTTACAGCTTGATTTTCACTGTGATGTGGTTCAGAGGGACCCTGAGCATGTGATGTCTCAGCCTCAAAACATGGGCATGCTTTTCTGTCTTTGAGAAGTGCCAACAAATGGAAATTTTGTTAACTGGTTTCATTAAAAGTACAGATGTTGGGCTGGAGAGATGGCTCAGTGTTTAAGAGGACTGTCTGCTCTTCCAAAGGTCATTAGTTCAATTCCTGGCAACCACGTGGTGGCTCACAACCATCTATAATGTGAACTGATTCCCTCTTCTGGCAGATGTAAATGCAGATAGAACACTCATATACATAAAATAAATAAATCTTTTTTTAAAAAAAAAAAGTACAGATGCACAAAAGGACCCCATCTAAAAGAGAATTACAGACCACTTTTTATGAACATAGATGCAAAGTTTCTCAGTAAAATACTTACAAACTGAATCGAAAAGTTCATCTATGATCATCAAGTAAGCTTCACACCAGAGATGATGCAGGAATGGTTCAATATGCTAAAATCAACAAATGAAACAAACTAAAAGAAAAAAAAAACCCTGATTATCTCATTAGATGCAGAAAAGGTCTTTGATAAAACCAATACCGCTTCATGTCAAAAGTCTTAAAGATACTAGGGATACAAGAACATCCCTAGATAGAACAGAAGCAGTTTACAGCAAGCCCATAGCTTAAATAGAGAGAAACTCAGAGCAATTCCACCAAAAGCAGGAACAAGGCAAGGTTGTCCACTCTCTCCATATCTCTTCAATATGGATAGTACTTGAAGTCTTAGCTAGAGCAATAAGACAACTGAAAGACATCAAGGGGACACAAGTTAGGAAGGAGGGAGTCAAGGTATCTTAATTTGCAGACAATATGATAATACATGGGAGTGACCCTAAAAATTCCACAGGGAAATTCTGATGGCTGAGAAACACTATAAGCAAAGTAGCTGTAAACAAAATTAACTCACAAAAATCAGTAGCCCTTTTATATACAAGTGACAAATAGAATGAGAAAAAAAACAGAAATACATTTAGTAATAGCCTCAAAAGACGTAACCTGTCTTATAGTAACTGTAACCAAGCAAGTGAAAGACTTGTATGATCAAACCATTAAGACACTGAAGAAAGAAACTGAAGAAGATATCAGAAGATGAAAGGATCTCCCATGCTCATTGGTCAGTAGGATTAACATAGTAAAAATGTACATCTTACCAAAAAGCAATCTACACATTCAATGCAGTCCCCATGAAAATTCCATCACAATTCTTGAAAAGACAATTTTCAGCTTCTTATAGAAACACACACACACACACACACACACACACACACACACACGATAGATAAAGCAATCTTGAATTATTAAAAAAAAAAAAAAAACTGTTTGAGGTATCAGTACCCACAATCGTAAATCGTACTACAAAACTATAGTATTAAAAACAGCATGGTATTGGCACAAAAACAAACATTCACAGACACTTTTTTTTTTCATTTTTTGTGGGTTCTCTGATTGTCCACAGTGTAAAATCTTTTGTTTGAGAGAGATAACTTCCTTGCTGATTTCTATCAAAACCTTCACTATTTCAAGTTTCCCTCCGAAATTAACAGTCTCTTACTTGCCTCAGTTGGCATCGGTTTTATCCAGGAAGCTTAGGCTTTTTTGCAGTGTTGAAAGAGATGTGTTGTGTTCAATAGAAAACTTTGTAACTGGTTGAAATAACAGCAATGCTCAACCTCCAAGGCCCCCAAGCCTTCCTAAAGCTGCAACCTTTTAATACAGTTGCTGATGTTGCAGTAACAACCCACAACCATGAAGTTTTTTGTTGCTACTTCATAACTGTAATTTGTTACTGTTGTGAATCATAGCATAAATATTTGTGTTTTCTGATGGTCTTCGGCGACTTCTGGGACAGGGCTGTCGGCCCACAGGTGGACAACCACTGATCCCAGCACCCTTTATGTTTTTTTTTTATTCCTACATGAGTAGCTCAGTTTATCTGTGCCTGGTTTCCTGTGTCCACCTAGAAAACAAGCAGGCAAATGTATGGTTCATGCCATACTCAGACCCTTCCCTAGTTTTGCACAGGAACACTCAGTCCTTAATAAGTAAGCACAGCAGCGCAACTGGCCGTGGCTTCTAAACTCAGGAAAGCAATAAAGTCAGGTCCACAAAGTTAAACTTCTAAGAATCCAAAGCCTAACACTACAAAAATGAGTGCTGGGAGACTACGGGGTAGAGCAGAAGAATTTCCAGTGATCTCGGAAATGGAAAAAGTTTTCCAACCCTGACCCAGAATCCAGAAGTGCTAAAGAATTCATGTTTAACCATAGCATTTTAAAATCTGTGCCCTCCCCCAAAAAAAGCAGTCAATTAAAAAGGGTGGAGTAGCTGGGTGGTGGAGGTACGTGCCTTTAATCCCAGCACTCAGGAGGCAGAGGCAGGCAATATCTGCAAGTTCGAGGCCAGCCTGGTCTACAGAGTGAGTTTAGCCAAAGCTATACACCCACCCACAAAAACTTTGACTCAAAACTTACCCTGCCTCCAAGATGGGCAGAGATAAAGATGTAGCAGAGCTTGAGGAAATGGCAAACCAATGCCTGGCCCAACTTGAGACCCACTGCATGGGAGAGAGCCAACCCCTGTCACTACTATGATCCTCTGCCACGCTTGCAGACAGGAGCCCAGCAGAACTGTCCTCTGGGAGACTTCACCCAGAAGCTGGTGGAAACACATGCAGAGACCCACAGCCAAACATTAGACAGAGATCCAGGAAGCTTGTGGAAGAGTCGGGGGAAGGCGAGAGGATCCCCAAGGGGACAAGAGCTCCACAAGACCATCAGAGCCCATTAACGTAGACCCAGGTGGGTTCACAGGGCCTGAACCACCAACTTAAGTGCATTCGTGGACTGGACCCAGGCCCCCTATACTTCTGACCTGGTGGACATCTTGGTCTTTATGTGGGTCCCTTAGCAACCAGAGCGGGGACTCCCTGACATAGACGCAATTGCCTGCTGTTGGGTTCCTTTTCCTTAGCTGGGTAACCTTGTCTGGCCTCAGTGGAAGAGGAAGGGCTGATGGGACATGAAGCGGCAGTGGCGGGGGCAGGGTTGGGGCAATCCTTATTCCCTTCGCTGATAGGGCGAGGGGGGAGGGAGAAAGAGGGTGGGACTGAGAGGAGAGGAGGGAGGGGGCTACCATCGCTATGTAAATAAATAAATAAATAAATAATGATTTAAAAGACTTAGAGGAAAATTTTTCGAGTTGAATGCAAAATGTTGCAACAGCTTCTCGTTTTACATTATCTTTAAAAATTATAACAGTTTGGGGCTGGAGAGACGGCTCAGCAGTTTAGAGTGCGTACTGCTTTTGCAGGGGACCCAAGTTCGGTTCCCAGGACCCATGTCAGGTAGCTCGTAACCGCCTATAACTCTAGCTCCACGGGTATTCAATGCCTCTGACCTCTCCAGACAGGCTTACCCTGTGTGCATACCTACCACACACAGAGAGGGTGTCGGTCTTAAATTGGTCTAATGCTTTTCTATTCTCCTGCCCCTTCCCACTTTTTGAGTTTTATGGAGGTTCCTACTTAGGAGTTGCCTTGAATGTCTAGACTTGGATATTTGAGTATGCTAATAAAATTAAGACTATGACGATTCCTTAATATAGGTTAAATTAAGCTTACATGGCGAGATAAATGCAAGCCTTTGAGAACCAAGGTGCAATGCGATAGATGGAGGAATGTTCCACAAAGCATCATGGGTTGAGAACCTGGACTCCCGCTGTTGACACTAAGGGTGCTAATCTCATCGATGGAGCACTCCATGTCTGCATGAGCTACTGACAGGTAGGGCTTGATTGCAACAGGAGATCACTGGATTCTCTCTCTCTCTCCTTTGTGGCTGCTGTGAGGTGCAGAGCATTCTTCCGGCACGTTCTTCTTCCCTGAGGCTTCTGCCTTCTCATGGGCCTAAAAGCAAAGCTGATGGTCGGCCCTTGACCAAAACTCTAAGTGAGAGACATGTGTTCTCCCTCAAGTTGCTCTTCTTGCAAGTTCTGTTCGCAGAAATCTCAGTAATGGTTTGCCTTGTTTAAATTAAAGACACATCCGTGTATACATAAATAACATAAATATCTTTGTATGTGTGACACATTAATGTGTACATATGACATATATATATGGTCTCTCTTCTTCCATGCATTTATCAAAAAAGGGCATTCTCTGCTGTCAAGTCTCACTGAAGCTTTCGGGAGTTTGTCTAATGAAATATTTTATGCTATGTGTAATACACTTATGGAATATTAGGTAATATTCTCATTATTGAAAATAAGGTAGAGGAGATGCTTTCTTCCTTTAATTATTCAGGAGAAATGGCATTAACTTTGGAGTCATAGGAAGTTGAAATTAAAATCGGGCATAGTGTTGTATTGGTTGTGTCATTTTATGGGAGTGATTCAACCTCTGGAATTCACTGTCCTTGTCTGTAAACTGTGAACAGTCACAGTACTCACCGTTACTAACCCTCCTGTCAAATGCTAGAACAATTGGAAGCACTCTTGGATGCTAATCTGCTTTGTCGTTTGCCCTCTCTCTGAATCTGATCCTCTCTTTCCTACCAGCCCAGTGGCTACAGCCCGGACTGTAGTCAAGGTTCACCAAAAGCCAAGGCACCAGCTCAATACGCTTTCTGAGGTGCCTTGGTCTTAGGAATTTTCCACCTTCTATCCACCTACCTATCTTTGCACCCAATACATTTCCCAACCTTTCCACATCCATTACAAAGTCTCCTCTGCAAATTGGTAAATGAAGCAGAATATATCATTTCTGTCAAGATAATTTGCATTTTAATAAGACATAAAATCTACTCCATTAGTCATTAGAGCAATTTTAATCATCACATAGCATATAATTATTCCGTACCATATAATGAGCCTGATTTGAACTAATTTGAGCCTGACTTGACTGGACTTAGCAATCGTCTTGTTTGGAGGCAAGCTAGATAATTTTTTTTTATCACTCCAGAAATCTACAGATGAGGGAGAAGTTGAACTAAAATATCCTTTCCAGATATGTACAGCAACACTAAAAATGGTGGAAATTTTGTTAATTTTGGAAGAGTTTTTTCCTATAATGCTCTAACATAATGATCTATATATTAAGATTTCCAAACTTTAAGCTATCTTTAAAACTGAAAAAAAAAACTTACTTCCAAATAGTATACTATGCTTTTAATACATTGCTAACTCTGATTTCCTAAAGCTTCATAAATAATATGCAAGTCTACATTTGTATAATTTTTTTTTGGTTTTGAGTGTTTTTACTAGAGTCAATATCAAACTTTTCTTTGGAAACTTAATTGTGGAGATCTTGCTTCTTTTTCATTTGAGAGAGTAAACACTAGGAAAATTCAGTGTTCTTTGGAATCTAGATTGAACTCATGTCTAATCAAGCTGACCTCGTGTTGGCTTATGGGTGTCTACAAAAACATTCACTGCTCTTTCATCCAGAAATCAATGTACACATGCCTGTCTCCTACTGAAATCGTTCATGTTATTCTATATTACACTAGATGTCTATACTCTATGTTGCTTAATTGAGAATTGCTGGATTTATTGATCTTTAACAAATCCACTTTTCATTTTTATTATACTAATGACCTGGCAGGATTTGGACCTTCCCAGAATCTCAAATATACACAAAATCCATGAGGGTCACAGTGTAGCCATGCTTCACTGTGAGGGCCTGCACAAGCCCATATCCCTCCCTCACCGTGAGGGGCTCCAGGGATCCCATGCGCCCACCCTTGCAGCGAGGGGTCTGGGCAATCCCACAAGATCATCCTTTATTTTCATCACTCGCCTGGCTCGCTTTAACTCACCTCGCTTCTCTCCCGCTCTCTCCACAGTAAATTATTTTGCCAAATTTCAAATGCTATATCATTTCTTTGTAAACATTTATATTCCTTACCTACATAAAATAAATATTTTAGTAACACCACAATATATTATGACAACTGAAAAAATTAACAGGGATTTCTTAATAATATCAAACATCCAGTGTTCAAAACTACATTTTTCTCGTAAATACCAAAACTTAAAAATAGTTCTCATGTTTTACCCCAGTAAGCCCACAGATGTTTTGTACACCTTTGAGACTCTTTTATTTGGCAGACTGCTTTTGTGTCTCTTGTTTATTCTTCTTACAATGTGGGGAGGCAGGTTGTCTTTTGGAAAGTGTCATTGTTTACATTTTGCTGATTGTGTGTCCAGCAACTTTCCGAGCTCTCTGTGGTTCCTGTAAATTCATAGTTGTACTTAACAGGTGCTGAGACTTCATCAGGGTTTTACACAACAATGGTCTGGCTCATGCTGTTTGCTCCAAGAAACGTGTATTATCTAGTGACCTTTCATTGTGACGTGAGCAGATACTAACCATCAGATACAAACCATTTGGCTTTATTTTTGAACTTTTGATGAGTTAAATATTTATTTTACTATCTTCTTATTTATTTTCTATTCTATTAATATATAATGTTATATTACATAATATATTTTACATTAAATACATAGTAAACATTGAATTGCCATTGAAGCACACAATTTTAGGAATGTGATGTTTTATAGTAAGTAATGTAAACTGGGGTAACTGAAGATTTCTTTAGAGTCCAATAGCCTTAAGCCCAGCCATGAGTTTACAGTAAATATGGTTTTAAAACTGAGTCAGAAGAAAGTTTAAGAGCAATTTTATTAGTGTTTGAGGGAAAAGCAACAGGATAAACAAGTTATAAATCTTGGCAACTTCCTAGAGTAAAGGAGGTAGGGGGAGAGAAAGCCACGCATGCCTTTAACAATCAAAGCTGGCAAGCACCCAGGACAAGGAGAGGCCTTAGAAGAAAATATAAGTCATAAATTAGTCTTCAAGAACTTGTGATCACTTCAATATTTAAATATAATACGTTTTCAGTTTTTTCAAAGTGATTTTTTTTATAAAGCGGTCATTATTTTTAGTCAATTTTTAAAACTTGTTAAAAACCATTATGATTATAAAATAAACACTTAGAATCATGACCAACTCATTCTTTTTTTTTTTTTTAAATGTCTAACACTTTGCTCTTCACATGATTCAAAACAATAAGCCTGGCCCTCCTGGCATGTTGGAAGCTTGGATGTCTTTTTTCAAGTCAGGGTTTCTCTGTGAAGCTTTGGCTGTCTGGACTCACTTTGTAGGCCAGGCTGGCCTCGAACTCACAGAGATCTGCCTTCCTCTGCTTCCCCGAGTGCTGGGATTACAGGCGTGTGCCCCCGTGTCTAACAGCCTCATCATTCTAACAAAGCTGTAAGTCCATGTCTCCTGTTAGAGCTGTGGACATCTATAAATAATTCTGTAAGAAAAGGTAGGCCACAGGACAAGGTGCGCCCCAAGTGACAGACAAATAGAGAAAATCACAACCCACCAGGTCAGAAAGTCACAGACAGAAACCTGCTAGGGAGCCAGTGTCTGAAGAAACTAACCCTGTAACTGTTAATCTCTAAAGAGTCAGTGTGGCTGTGTCTGGGAACTGAAACTCACTGAAGATTTTCATTCTGGGCATCTCTGCGCCTGGTCACACTTACACTGCAGAGAGACTCTAGAGAATCTTCTTGACCAGGTTTTCAAGACCAGAGGTTACTCCCCGCCCAACCTACCCCATCCGGACTTCCTGGACAGGCAAGGAAATGGTTCTTGTAGCCACATGGAGAGAGCTTGGTCTTTTTACTTTTATTTTGTGTGTGGGTGGTTTGCCTGTGTGTGTCTGCAGCCCATGGGTACCTGATACCCTCAGAGACAGAAGATGGGATAACATCCTCTCAGACTGGAGCTACAGACCATTGTGAGCCTCCATTTGAGTTGTGGGAGTCAAAGCCAGGCCTTCAGAAAGAGCAGCCAGTGCTCTTACCTGCTGAGCCCTCTCTCCAGCCCTGGGGACAGCTTTTACGTTCAGAAAGTAATTCTGCTCAAGGAAAGATATTTATTTATATCGCTGTTACCTCGGGAGCTAGGCTCGGATGGGAGAGAGAGTCCGCAGTCTGCTCATGTTAAAATGGTGAGCACACACACACAAAGATGGTGAACGCTCAGATGGACGGATAACCACAAAGCAGAAGGGAGACGCCACCGAAGTGTGACCTGAGGGTGACCAGTAGACATCTGTAGACAACAGCAGACACCTCAGGACATCTGCACGTTGATGTGCACATGACACAGAATAGTCAATGTAGATGATATTCTACATTTCTGTTTAAATCCTGTTCTACAAAAGAAGCTGCCGAGATGCTGAGAAGACAAGCCGGAACTGAGAGGAAAACACGCAAAAGACAATGAGAACGGTTATCTAAAAGCTATACATAATTCTTAAAACTCAACAACAAGAAAACCCATCATCCCACTTCAGAGTAGTCTGAAACCACTCACAGAGATGTCACCAAAGAAGACGCTCCAGTGGAACACGAGCAGGCATGCAAAGTGTCCCTTCGGGGCATCAGGCTTTGCAGCGAGTACTTTTACCCACTGAGCCATTCTGTGCACCCTCTGTGGCCAAAGGAAAACCACAGCTTTGTGATCTTAAAAGTAATCATTAGGTTTTTATGAGCAGAAACTGATCCTCTACCTCCTACTAAAAATTACCCTGCAAGAATACCCTTAGGCTCTTAAGCTCTGAAGTTAGACTCCTGTGAATCTATTATCTTGTTTATATGTCTGTGTATAAAAAAGTAAGGAATCTGAAGCAGCAAATACTGGCACATTAGCAAGATATTTACACTAGCATTTTTATTTATATTAGCAGAGGAAATTTTGAAAAGGCTTCAAAAGCTGCAAAATACTATAGAGCGACCAGCCAAATTATATAAATCCATTTAGTGAACCATGCATATACAAGCACATTATAGGCATATGTTTATAAAGATTAGAACTTCCGGAATGTGTTGTAATTTTTAATGGAAAACAGAAAGAGGATCTTTCAGTATTCTTATAGATTTAAAATAAATAAATAAATAATGGGCAGAAAAATCTAATAGTGATTTTATGGAAAAAATGAATATAATTTTTTTGCTTTTCTATCTTTTTATTGCTCATTCTTGTCATGGAAATATTGCTTTTTAAGGCCCAAAGAGATTTTCATAGAATGATTACACAACCGACCCCTTCACCAAGGCAAAAGGATGAGGCTTCCTGGCTATGACTTCATAGTCTCTTGAAGGCTGACCTTAATGTTCATTCCCAGCTGATTTCATCTCTAAATCCGCTCATGCAGAATATGAGAACACAGTGTGTTTGGCATTGAGACCTCTTGTTTGCAAAGAATACAGACATTTGGCAATGCTGGTCAACTAGAAAGGGGATCAGGCAGGTTCAACATGCCAGCCAGTTCTTCAAAGGCATTCGAGAGATGTAGTCCCCAGGTGTGTAAGGAAAGAACAGGACTTTCGCTCAGTAAAATGAATTGAGCCAGAAGTGCGAATAAGACCAATTGTATCCATTGTTTAGATGATTCCTGCAGTTGTGTTTCATTTAAAGAATATAATTTTTTAATGTGTTTTCTCTTTCATTGCGGGTAGTGGGCATTTTATTATAATTTTTGATGTGTTTTCTCTTTCATTGCGGGTAGTGGGCATTATATTATAGTTTTTAATGTATTTTCTCTTTCATTGCGGGTAGTGGGCATTATATTCGAGGGCCAGCACTGTGGAGGCCAAACTAGGAGGTCAGATTGCTTGTAGCTGCAGTTACAGGAAGTTCAACTTCCAGGGTGAAGACTGGAACCTGGGTCCTCGGAAAGAGAAGACAGAGATTGCAATCGTGGAACCACATTTCCAGCCCCCAAGAGTATGAATTATTTTTAAATTTAAGGAAACTGCTATATTTGTAGTTCTAGATTCTGGGTTCCTCTTAAAAACACCAATATAAAATTTAAATTACAAAGAAACTTTCAACATCTGTAACGAATAATTGAATTGTAAATGTATTTATTGGGCATGTGTGATACACAAAGCCCTGTGCTTCTTCCTAGTGAAAGAACCGATGGTAAACGATGGGTGTTTTTAACTGGCTACGGTCTAGTGAGAGAGGGGTTCATGAACAGAGATTCACGACATAAAATGTGTGCTGCAAATCAATATCAGGGTTCAGAGCAAATAGGGACACATTGCCTGACCCATCATAATTATAAAAGCTTTGAAAACAACGTCTTATTAGGTAATTATAAGAAATGATATTAAATTTTCTATTGACTTATAATTCATATGTCATCTTAGTTTTCTGGTTAGATTTAATACTCTTTTCTTATTAAGAAAGTGGCTAGGCTACTGTCTCATTCCATTGCTGTAAGCAGACTAAATTCAAGTCCTTTCATATGAGAAATAAAATTAATAAGTTAGTAACAAATAAATGTATTACTTACAGTGGGGCAGTGGTGGCACATACCTTTAATCCCAGCGCTTGGGAGGCAGAGGCGGTCAGATCTCTAGGAGTTCAAGGCCAGGGTGGTCTATGGAGTGAGTTCCAGGGCAGCCAGAGCTAC
This sequence comes from Psammomys obesus, assembly GCF_907164565.1. Lineage (NCBI taxonomy): Eukaryota > Metazoa > Chordata > Mammalia > Rodentia > Muridae > Psammomys > Psammomys obesus. The sequence goes on along the minus strand of NW_026585895.1, from coordinate 4,879,561 downwards.
ACAGAGAAACCCTGTCTCAGGTAAAAAAGAAAAAATTATTACTTTACTTTGTATTTGTACAGATTATGCTGTCTTCCTTCTGATTTTTTAAACAGGAAAAAAATCTCTGTAAGAATAACCATTATTTTTTAAGGCTTTAGTCATAAAAGCAAATAGAGATGAAACTAGCATGAACTTGTCTGTATATTTAAGCTGGTTACCAAAGTGGAACTGACCCAGCCAAATTAATGTCAGTGGCTTAATAAGCAAGACAATTTCTGTTACAAAAGACTGTGGGATTTGTAAAGCTAGATCCTGCTTGCTGGTTGTAAGACACCCCGATCCTGTCTTCCCAGGTCCATGAGATGAATAATTTTTAACCATTCTCTCTCTTCATAAACAATCTGAATTATAATCAGAGATATTTTAGCACGAGGAGTCCTGACCTTCTGACACTTGTGAAAATTAATGAGAAAAAAAAATGGGTCTGCTTCTTCTAAAATATAAGCTGAAATTAGTATGCCAGAAACACTAAGTAGAAACTTATGTAACAACTTTATTACTCCGCCCAGCAAAAGCGTTAACCACATGTCCCGGTCCAGATCCTCCCACTGAAACACTCTAAAGGAGAAAAAAAGATGTCACAAAATGAATGGGAAGTCACTTCCTGCTCACATCAGCCCAGAACTAATCACGCCAGCCTGGGGGTCCCCACGGATGAGCTGTGTGGCTTCACACAAAGCATTTCATGTCCCCCAACCTAGGCTGCCTGATTCATGAAGTGGGTCAATGGTCTGTACTTCTGAAGATTCTAAAAAATAAACATAAAATCATGGACCACCAAATAGAATGCCATATATCAGCACATGTAGAAGTGAGGGATTTCTGGCTTTGGTCGGTTTTTGCCCTGATTGCATGCATGTGGGTCTGCAGAAAACTACCATGTCCTGAAATAAGAAGAAGCTATTATATCGTGAAAGCATGAGAGCCTGAGTTTGGAGCCTCACCTTCCACATGGACGCCGACATGACACCAGCACTGGCACAGGGCCAGGGAGAAGCAGAAACAAGTAGCTTCTGGGGCTCGCTAGTCAGTCAGTCTGTCTGAAACAGCATCTGCAGAGCTCATTGGAAGATCCTGTCTCAGTGTGGGCAAACACCCAAACCTCGGCAAACAGCACCGCCGACCATGTACAAAGGATTCAAATAGCTGGCATTTCTCATTCAAACCATCACACCCCAGTCCCTAGACCCCATCGGCTCATAGTCCTACCATGATGCAATTTTGAAAATCCTCATGGTCTTTCGTAGTATGAATGCTGTTTTAAATCCCAAGTCTTTATTCAAGGTGACCTTGAACTGGTATAAAAAGCAAAGTCCATACCTATACCCAACCGCATAGAATACACATGAGTTGCAGCTTCCTTTCTGATCAAATAACCTTTACTGTTCCTCTACATGTCTTTCCACATAAATGTATGCATATTCAAGGAAGGACTAAATTGTAAGAAGGTTGAGACATTTCTTTTGGGGAACTTGTGTGGAGGGCAGTCGGCTCCTCCCTAATCTTATTTTGAGAGTCTGCTATTGCCGGGGCAAGCAGAGACTACTCAAAGGTCATCATACTCCTTGTTGGTTCTTCTCTCTTCTGCTGCCTTCTGGTATAGAGTGAGCTCTGGTAAAACAATGGTTGGGAGCAGGAGCTCTTGGGAAGCTAGGTGTAGTCAGAAGGCCTGCGGGGTGAGAAGGGGAAGGCCTACTCAGGCTGTCTGGGAAGATCCTAACAGGGTAGGAAGCTTACAAGGTGGGAGGGAGCAAGTCTAGTCTGAAAGGTAGGGACCCTGGAGGAGCCAGGAGATCTGGCAGCACTAGGAGGCTAGGTCCCAAAAGAGCTGGTAGGTCTACAGAGTATGGTAGAGCAATGCCTACCCTCTCAGTCAAGGAAGCAATATCCAAGAGGAGAAGTGTTGTCTGTGTGGTGGGAGAAAGCAGAGCCTAGCCGAGGTTCCACACCAGGGGACCATGAGAGTGAGAAGGTGGCAAGGCTGTGGTAAGGCTGTGGGGTAGTTTCAGGAAGAGCCACGCCTCTGGGCCCTTGAGATGGGAAGAGTAGAACTGGCTGGTAGTGTGTAGAAGGGAAGTCCCGAAGGTACACAGCCCACGGGTTGGAAGGAAGGGGCTGACCTAGCAACAGGGTTAAAAAAAGCCTCCCCACATGCTTTACTATTTTTAAACAAAACATTATTTAATGTGTTAATGTTGCTAATTAATAAACAAAAAAATTGGTTAGAACATTTTTACAAGGACTAGATTAGGCCTTTGGTACATAAATTCCTCCTTACAGGACTAGGTGTTGAAGGAAAAATTCATGACAGTAGAACTAAGTTGTATTTCATTACAGAATATTAATGGTTTCATTAGCATGAATACTTACTTTAAATAATCCACTGCTAGTAACAAGAAACATCAGCTTTCACCGTTTCTCACACAGAAAGAATTGTTACATCTAAATGTGAATACCATGGAAATTAAAACCTTTTGAAAAGTGAACAGGATAGAAGCTTAGAGTAAAATGTGAGCTGCTGGCCACTAGAAATGACAAGGCCAAAGGAAGCCATCATCGGGTTAATCATCAGAACAGTGGGTCAGTGCTAAAGACTGCAAAGGCCTTTCACCCTTGGCTCCTTGAAATCCCATCTGCTCCTCTATTGGTGGACGACGCTCTGCCTTTCGCATAGCTCCGTCACTCAACACTGCCTCCAGTGTGTTGGTCCTGGCTTGAAAGTTTCGTTGAGTGTTAGCTTTGGTTTCATCAATTTGGCAGCAGCACGTTGTGGAGTCCTGTTTGATGCTTTGTAACGCTGAGGAAGGGGAGGGTGAGACTGTGAGAGGCTTGTTTGAGTTCACTTGCTGTCCAGTCATAGATACCTAAGTTCAAATCCCCAGCACCTGCGTGAAAATCCATGTGTGCTCATGATTGCCTGTAACCTTAGTGCTGTGTGAGGTCTGTGGGGAAGGAGCCCCAGAAACAGGAGGATCAGTGAGGCTTGCTGGTCACCTTCCTCACCACAGGTTCAGTTCCCTATCTCAAGGGAACACAGCAGAGAATAATACAGCAATTCTCTCCTCTCTCTTCAATGCAAAAATTTGGGTCTATGTACACCCAAAATTACTAAAACATCAAAGACAGAAAGGCCCTCAGAAATGACTCTTAAAAGTAAATTCCTTCACAGGTAAAAGAGATTCAACAGGAGAGGAAGTCTATGACAGGACCTGGCTGAGATGAGATGAGGAATGTTTTCCGAGGCAGCTGAAGCCAACTCTTCTAATGGAAAAGACAATCACAGAGGCAGCCAGGGGCTTCGGTTCAGTTATTATAACCCACGCATCTTCATGTTTACCTTCTTATTCTAACCACACAGTATTAAAGGCCATGACTGCTAAAGGAAGCAGAAGTTGCAAATGACAGAGGCTCTGTCTCATCCAAGGTCTGACAAATCAAAGACCAATTGTATGTTAGCGATATGAGACAGTCTGGGCTCCCCATCAAAATGATTTTCTCACAAGCAGTAACAATGGAGCGTGAAGAATAAGCAGTGGATAAGAATAAGCAGTGAGGGCTGGAGAGATGGCTCAGTGGTTAAGTGCACTAACTGTTCTTCTAGAGGTCCTGAGTTCAATTCCCAGCATACTACAAAAATGGTGGCTCACAACCATCTATAATGAGATTTGGTGGCCTCTTCTAGGTTGCAGGCATATATGCAGGCAGAATACTGCATAAATAATAATAAATAAATCTTTTTTAAAAAAGAATAAACAGTGCATCCCCCATTTTTTTGATAGAGAAAGAGAACAATTTTTTAAGCAGAATGAAGAAAAACAATGGTGATTTGGTAATGAAATTAATAGCTAATACATAGCATATGATGATGATGATGATGGCAGACACTGTCCCCAATCATTTCATTTCTACAATAATGCAGTGACCTTTATATCCCACAACAAACCTGGAGGAAGCTATTACATTATCCCCTGTGACATTTAAACCCATGGTCCAAAGAAGGAATACAATAAAAATCAGAAAATATTTGCTTTGAATAAGTAAAAACATATGGATGATTCTGGAAGAGTAGTTTTGTACTAGAAAAGAATGAGTGTCTCAATTTCTTAAACTTCTCCTTAAGTGGTTAAAAAATTACAAACATCAGTTAAACCCAATTGAATCCGAGTCCTGCCCAGTGTTTGTCTCCTTCCAGATACATTCATGCCCCCCATTTTCCGGACTGTATATGTATATATCAGAACAGATCCCTAGGGCATCAACTTCCCTCTGACTCTTTAATCATAATTATGCCACTGTTACACATAGTAATGTATATATCTGAGAAGCAGGATACCTGATACGTGAGCCCAAAGGGGTCACAACCGAAGGCCGACAGCCCTGGCATAAGGTGACAGTGGCTTATCATTAATCAGAAAAATATAATGGCCCTCTTTTAACAACTGGTGTGTGTCTTTTCCACCCTGTGTAATCTTCTAAAGGTTGGTGTCATTACAGAAACATGACATCATCAAATCAAAAACACAAGTACTTTTACAAACAAGAGAACCGACTGACACCATTGTAGTTAAAGCAGATGTTGCCAACGTCTTCAAAAACTTTCTGAAAGAAACTAACCGTTTTTTATGAAAAGTTACTGTGGAGAAGAATATGAAGTAGATTCCAACACAAGGTGTTCTCAGTTTGCCATTGGAAGAACAGTTGAGGAGGCTGCAAGAATGGCCTCTAAGGTGCGGACAGACAGAGGTTCCCATTCATTCCTTGGGATCATCTGGTAGTCTGCCAAGAATGTGCCCCCATCCATAAGAGAGCTCCCCGTCAGTAGGGGTATAACTGAGGAGACTGTTCATGCATTTCTCTCATAAATGAAAATTGATCTCTAAGGTATTGTTGGACATTAGAAGCCATCTGGACAAAGGGTGAGCTCAGTTCTTCAGCTCATATGTTCCTGTTCTGCTCGCTCTGGAATTAACAATCTTGCTTCCTTCGTGAAAGGTACTATTCCTTATTTAATCTTACTCCATTTAGTTGTAAGCAGGTTCATGCTGAGGAGCTGAAGGAGTGTGTGCCTGTGAGCACAGCAGTGACAGGAAGAGAAGCAGTGTCTGCTGTGTCCTTTCAGGAGTCCCTGGAGTTGGTGTCTATAGGAGCCATCAGCTACCTTCTTGCTCACTGCTTGTTTTGTTGAATGAAACATGGAAGCAGGTAAACAAAGAGCAAAAGCTGGGAACACCCCCTCATCTTCCTCCTACTTTTATTTGTTTCAAGTAGCCAAAGTCATCTGCCCCTTCCCTGGGGATCAAATCCAGCCTCCTGAACACACAAGAAACTTTGCACAGCAAGGCCTTCACACTACCTAGGTTCTCAAACTCCCCTCTCAGCACATCAATACACAGCTGTTATCTCCCACCTTTTAACTGTCTGTCTTTAGATTCTACTTCTTGTTTGTCTGTTTGTTTGTTTGTTTTGTTTTTGTTTTGTTGTGACAGGGCTTCTCTGTGTAGCCCTAGCTGTCCAGATACTTGCTCTGTAGACCAGACTGACCTCAAATTAACAGATATCCGCCTGCTTCTGCCTCTCCACCTCTCCTCTGCCTTTCAGTCTCTCCGCCTCTGCCTCTCTGCCTCCTCTGCCTCTGTCTCTGGGATTAAAGGCCTTCACCACCACTACCCAGCTGATTCTGCTTTTTTTTATTTAATCACTTTACAGCCTGATCCCAGTCCCTCCCCACCTCCTCCCACTCATGCCCTCATGCCCCTTTCCCTTATTCTCCACTCCCCTCAAAGAAGGAGATGCCACCAAGAGGTACCAAACCACTCTGGCATCAAGTTGAAGCAGGACTAAACATATCCTCTCCCACTGAGGCCTTACGAGGCAGCCCAGCTAGGCGGAAGGGACCTGGTGGCAGGCCACAGAGCCACAGACAGCCTACTCCTGTTACCTGTCAGGCATTCATCTCAGCCCCTGAATCTGAGCAGGCTGTCCTGCTTGAATTTCCCAGTTGAGCCATTGGTCTTCAATCCCTGCTCCCTGGCGTGCTGGCCCACATATCCTGGGTTCCGTGCCATTGGTTAGATGAATGTCCAACAGCCAGTAAATAGTAGGAGAACATGCCGTTGCCCATTATACCATGGTATTGAACCAAGACTCCAGAAGACCTGACATGAGATTCAGAACATGCAGGCTGTGCCTTGTGCTTTGAAGTTTTGATTGCAAAAACATTGGAAAACTGATGAATTTTGTTTTTTGGTGAAATGATGTTTTCAGAGAACATGAGTCTGACTGAGTAAAGTCCATCCTCTGTTAAGATGGCTGCTGAGGACCTGGGTAGAAAAAGCAAAACAACTTGTCTCTCTCCCTTGTAAAGCTAAGACATTCTTCTCCTGCCCATCGGCATCACAAGTCCTTTAACCATACTTCGGACCTTCAGCTTCAGACTGGCACTTCCACCACTAGCTTCCTTGGTTCTAAGCCTTTAGGACTTAAACTGTGGCATCTTCTCTGAAAATGTCCTTAAAGAACACCCCAACAAATTCCTTCACCAGTTTCCTAAGTATTTGTTACTCTCATCAAGTTGACATTTAAAAGTAACCATTGCAATAAACCTTATGTGTTCTGATGCAATGAAGAGCTGTTTCTTTTTTTCTTGTGAAGGTCTCCAACTTACAGGTGGCTAGGTATGGGTCCTCAAAAATCTCCATAATTACATAAGCCAACTCCTCTGATAAATATTCTCTCATCTGTCTGTCTGTCCGCTTGATTCTGTCCCCCTGAGCACCTTGACTTTTAAAATTACCTCCCACACACAGTGAGGTAGATGTCTCATATTACTTTGTAGCATAGTGCCTGATCCCATTATTTAGCCCTTTTTCATGTCTCATTTTGAATTGGCTTCTTTTGGGTGCTTAGAAAAGGCGAATCCATTCCCACTTACAGTTCATAACTGCTCTCCTGTCTATAAAAGCACAATATTTACAATTTATACATGTACATATTCCTTGAAAGTCTCTGCCCTAGTTTGTCCTTTCTTTTAGGACTATTTCACATTTGCTTGTGCCTCCGAACCTGAGTGGAAAACCAGCACCTTCCAGGACTTTTTGTTCTGTATAGCATTTTTCTCCAGAATGTGGCACAGTCTGTCTCCCCAGTCTGTTTCAGGTGACTGTATGGCTTTGCCATCAGAAACGCCAAGGATCTTTTACCACCATGAATCACAGGCAGAATGCAAGTTTATTTGTTCTTGAGAAGATAATGCAATCCCATGCTTGGATTTGTGATCAGACTGCAGTTCTATTATCAGGAAACTTATTTATTGCCTGTGAAAATGCAAATTAGTATAGCTACTGTGAAAAGTGTTTACTATTTTTCTTCTAAACTAATCATGCATTTACCATATAATCAGCTACAACATTCCTGGGCATTTATTCCAGAGAAATGAAAATCCATTCACACATAAACACATTCTGCATCCTACATACGAATGTTCAAAGCAACACTATTTGCCATAGTTCTAAAGTGGAAATGATTAAGGAAGCAAATTAATAGAAGGCAAGTTAAACAGACTATGATATGCATATGTTACAGAATGCTTTTCAAAATGATGAACTTGCAAAGACATAGATCAATTGCAAAGGTTTTCTGCTGAATACAAGGAAATCTTAAAAGGACACATAGCAGTTTTAATAACATCATCAATCATGATATTACAAAGATGGAAAAATATTCTTCTGGAGGTGGGGATGGTGGGTCATCTGTGGGCAATGTGTGACAGAAGGGTTGGCAGAAGGAGACCTGTGCCGAGATGGTTTGGGACTGTGGCTGTAATGGTTACACACACATCTATATGTTTGTTAAGGGCACAGAAAGATAGGACCTCTGTACTAACATCAGCTTTCTGTTTCAACACGGATCATAGTGATGTAAAACACAGCCATGGAAAAAACTGGGAGGAGCCTCTGGGGAGCTCTCTGTTCTATTTTCCCAAATTTTTCTCAATATGTAATTATTTTAAATCTTTTCAAACTAATAAATGCATGTAATGGTCCCATATCTATTTTTAATTGAATTTTAAAATGTAACACTTATAACAACTTGAAATATAGGTTAGTGTATTAAGTGAGCATAGGCTAAGACAATCCTGTCCCCAAAAATCTAATAAACCCTCTTTTTTTTTTTTAACATTTACTAAACGCAATACCATTTTCCCTTTGACAGAGCAAGGTCTCTTGTAATGTAAATGCATTCCTTGCATTCTGTTTCCCTAGAGACCACTGACTAGTTCAACACTTAAAGAATATGTTGTTATTTCCAAGCAGCAATCAAATATTTCCCATAATTAAGTACTTACTGCAGCCAATAGATAAACGCTGCTCCTGTGTCCAGCAGTCTCTCTCTCTGGTGTTCACAAAGAAAGCGCTATGTCACTAACTTGTTTTCTTAGTCTAACATCTTCTCCCACCTAGCAGACCAGAACTATTCTTTGACATCTCAGACAAAGCTCATGTCGTCCTTGAATCTATGACTGATGATGCTGGCTCTGGTGAGGGAGGGTGTGGGGATGGGGTGACTTTAGGTGCACAGTAAAGCATTATCACAGCAAGCAGGGCAGCTGCCCTTAGGAGTAGTTCTTGAAGGGTTAGCCTTTGGCTGGAATCCAGAAACTTAGCTGGTCAATTCTTTCCTCCCATGTTACAAAACTTTCCTTAAGTGATAAGCCTGGCCCACGGCATGTGAACTCTGTGATGTGGGCTCCCTGAATACCTGCTTTCCTTGTGGGAGGCCAGGACTGCTAAGGATGGCTGCCAACAAGAGAATGTTCTTTGCGTTTAGCTCCAATAAAGCCTCAAGCATTTCGCCTTTGCTACACTTCCCTAAACACAGCACACAGCACATATCAAAACTTGTTTCTGGACTGGTGAGTTCTACACAGCTCCACTGGGACAGGACTTTGGGAGCTTAGACATCATCTTCTTCAAACTTTGTCCTTTGCCTTCTAGATTTTCTCGTATTTCTTTCGTTATTTCTATGATGAACCTTGGGCATAGCAATGGTATTCTTCGTCCCGAGTGTCATTCTAACAAGTCAACAAACATGGTAGTGGTAAAGGGTATGTGATTGACAGGTGTCAATCACAAAACTATCCCAGATCCACTGCTGCTCTAGGCCGTCACCCCTGAACCCACTTCTTAGTCTCTTCCTCTTCAGAAGATCATCCAAAGCTCTTCTCACAGTCTGCAGCACTCTTCTTCTCTTGCTCTGCTCCATAAGAACCTCTGTTCATCACCTCTGTCATCCCTATTTCAAACAATTCCCAAAAGTCTCTGGTCCGTTGAGGGTGTGTCTTCTCCTACAGCCATGATGGAAAATTAGCCTTCTTTTTAAAAAAAAAAAAAAATTAACTCTGGGACTGGGGAGATGGCTCAGTCCATAAAATGCTTGGCACACAACCTGAGTTTCATTTCCAGAAGCAAAGTTTTTCAAAAAATTCCAGAGGAGTTTTGAACACTTATAATCCCAGAGCCTGGGAGGTAGAAACAGATGATTGCTAAGAAAAGCCAAGGTGCACAAGATTTATCTATATATGCAAACACATGTGTAGACACTCCAATGTCTGCCCCCATAATTTTTATTAGATTGTTTAATTGCCATATAAAACTTTAATACTAAAAACTATAGAGTCAAAATATTTGAGGTATTAAAGAAATAAGCACAAAAGCATTGTTAGTCATAGCCAACAGCAGAAATATTAACTGCAGGTGAAAAATGTGAAATTCCAGTTAGAGCAATACACACAATTCTGCAAACTGACCTGACACATGCATTAGGTGCTCTATTTGTTACTTTTCTATCACTGTGATAAAACATCATGACCAAGACAACTATTGAATGAAAGGATTTATTTGGGGCTTACAGTTCCAGAGAGCTAGGAGGCTAGGAGTCCATACCCTCGTGGTGAAGAGCACAGCAGGTAGGCAGGAAGATGCTGAGAGCTCCCAGGGGAGCTTTTGAAAGCTTAGGCCTTCCCCACCCTCCAATTCCCCCTCCAACCCTCCCACCCTGTGACACACTTCTTTGAGCAAGGCCACGCCTCCTTAATCCTTCCCAGTCATCCACCAACTGGGGACCAAAATATTCAAATGCTCAAGACATATAGGGGCATCTCATTCAAACCAACACAAATGCCAACTTCATTGATAGGTGCTGTGGTGATTTCTACAATACCAGAAAACAATTTGCAGTGCCTTTGCAAATGAGGTCTTACCTAATGAAGTATTCCTGACATTGCAAGGCTAGTATCTATGATAATGTGAAACAGTCTGCAGAAAGAACACCTCGCCTGGATTCAACAAATCTATCAAATACATCTATCAAAAGTATTTCAGGTAAGGGATAGTGGGTGAGACTGGGAAGGCAGGAGGGATGGGGCTACAACAAGGATGTAAAGTGAATTTTTAAAAAAAAATTTTTTTTTCAGTTAACTGATTGTGATGTTCTTGGGGGACTTCTGATTGAGACTACCTCGGGTGGAATCCAAAGTCTATCACTCCTGACTGGGTGATGAGGGCAAGAGGCTTACCCTTCCCTTTGCTTTGGTTTCCTCCTAAGTAGAATCTGCAACAGTGTGCCTGGAGGGCCAGTCATCCAGAAAGCTCTCACAGAGGACCTTAGTTTCATTCTCACAAACCCTGAGCTTGGGTTGTTCACATGCACATGTCCAAACACCGATAAACATGCATATAAAACATAATAATTAAAAACAAAAAACAGAGCTGGGTGCGGTGGTGCACTCCTGTAATCCCAACACTCTGGGAGGCAGAGGCAGGTGGATTGCTGTAAGTTTGAGATCATCCTGGTCTATAAGGTGACCCTGGCAGCCAAGGCTACACAGAGAAACCCTGCCTCAAAAAAAAGAAGGAAAGAAAAAAAATAAATAAATAAATAAGTAACTTTCTTTGAAAAGAATTGCCAATAATAGATAGCACTTATCTCAGAGGGCTGTTGTGATAATTAAATGTATTATTAAAGGTAAAGCGTTTTTTTCCAATGGGTCTTTTTATGATTAATTTATTTTTTATTGATTACAACTTATTAATTTTGTATCCCAGCTGTAGCCCCCTCCGTCATCCCCTCCCAATCCCATTCTACCTCCCTCATCTCTTCCCATGCCCCTCCCCCAGTCCATTGATAAGGGAGGTCCTCCTCCCCTTCCATCTGACCCTAGCCTATCAGGTCTTATCAGGGCTGGCTGCATTGTCTTCCTCTGTGGCCTGGCAAGGCTGCTCCCCCTTCACCTCCCCCCCCCATTGGGGGAGAAAGTAAAGCATTTTAAATAGTACCTGAAACACAGGAAATATATATAAATTTTAGTTATAACTTATTTCACACTAAAAATGCAGAGAAGACAGATTGCACTCCCATTTCATCCCTTTGAGTAACTCTAGACAAGTCACTCAAAATATTCCTGTGAGTTGAGGAATGGAGGAAATGACTCCAAAACCCACCCAATGCTGAAAGCGCAAATACTTTAAAGGATTCTTTTTTTATTAGAATCACCCACAGTTCCTTCTAATTCTTTGAGCACGTCACCCTAAAATTCCCCATATAGACCATATTGCTTATATCATTCCTTTGTCATTTATTTTTGCACTGTGAATGTGCTCTTTACCCAGCACTGAACAATAGTTTTAAGAACAAAGGCTACTCTTTCCTCTTTGTACAAATATTGATTCTTCATTCTACCCCTAATGCATGTGTGGAATAGATGCCAAGCTCTCTTCTAACGAGGCACTGAGCAAAGAAATAAAAGCAAATTTCTAATCTTAAGGAATCAGTGCTGTAGACCAATCAATAAAATACTCTTGAAATTAGGGATCCTCTTTCTGGGCTCACAAGAACGCAGAGAAGAAGCTGCCAGGACACAGGAAACACAGAATTCTAGGAACAAGTGATAAGGAGCCCCCTTGGGTTCAGAAGAGCTCAAGAGAGAGGTTAGCCCAGCTAGGTAGAATGACACAGATAGAGATTTCTAAAGAGCTAGGACTTTAGTTGTGGAATCAGGCTTGTAAATAGATATTTTGTGTATAGTTCACAAAATAAAGCTACCTCACTGAGTAAACAGGTTTTTACCTCAGTTTATACCTCCCATGTCTAAATATAAATAGTAGATATAGTATTGTATTATAAATATTAATATTATTATATTACATATTATAAATATTAGATAACTTAAACAATAGGAAATATGTTGTGATTAATGTAAATATAAAAGATGAATATAGTTTGGTAGTACACAGAAAATGTCTTCAGAAAAAACACAGTAGATCCTGAAAGATGTAATTCCCCAGACAAAAGTAAAACTTAAAAGGAAGTATCCTTCTTGTTATAATGTGTCTAATGCATAAATGATGGAGTTATGATATTTAGATTTGATATTTAGTCAGACAATGAACATCTTGGCCTCCCTAAAGTGGATATCATTATTAGTTTTCTGAAATAAAGATATTCCTGTAAACTTCCTTCCTCATCATGACCATTTCATTACCAAATCAGCTATATTCAAGAGTTTAATTATTCCTGTAGGTATAAGATTCTTGTGGAATGTATACAATTTACCCTTGTTCTTTCAGATGCTGATTTCTCTACCCCACTCTCTAGTTTCAATCTGGACATTGCATTGTGATGTTTATTATAAGCATCACCTGTCTCAAGTTTGTGTAAACATGCCACCATTTGTCCTCTGTATTGTCAATAAAACAACCAGCCAATGCTGAGCAAGGGAGAGAATGGGGGGGACATCCTGGTCCAGAGGGGAGGGGAGGGGAAGGAAGCGAGTGGGAGGAGTGAGAGAGGAGAGATCAGCAGGAGAGGACTTGGAACCATGAGGAGAGATCAACTGGACCAAAGATATAAAAGCAAACACAATGTGGGAAATCTGAATGGGAGGAAACTATGCAGGCATGGAGGTTTAGGATGGAGTAACTATTGCCCAGCACTGTGCTCTAGGTTAATTAAATAAATCCTAGTCTCTGTGTGGTGATTTAGGTATACAGCTGGTTTAGGAATAACGGCTGTTTAACTAAAAGATAAATCAATAATAAATATTAATAATCAACAACATATTCCATATTGTAAAATTGTACAATATGATTATATATGTATACATGTGCATGTTTATCTGTGTATATGTGTGTACTTTTGTAATATATGTGATAATTAAATTTACATACAGATATGGTACACTACTTTAGTGTACCGTACTAAAGTACAATTAACCATTAACATGTCAATCATCATCATCACTAGTCATAGTTACTATGCACATATACATATGTGAGAAGACAAAAATTTACTCTCAAGTTTAAGATACATTTATGTGTATATGTATTTATACACTATAGCAACTCTAACATTACATTAGAGCCCTAGAATAGATTTATCTTATAACTGAGATTTAGTCCTCTTAGCCAATATCTTCTCCTGTCCTTTGTTCCTGAGATACTGTAAACCACTGTTCTTTGTTCTGTTATTTAATATTCTGTAGGTAAGTGTAACAATAGTATAAACAGCAGAATGTGAGTTCTGATTTTCTTCTTGAACTTGTTCATTTTTCTTCATCTGCACTGACTCATTATCTATCATCTGGACCAGTTCATCACTCTCCTCCAGTTGTCCTTGATCAACCATTTCTCTCTTTGAATATGTTCTCCACACTGTAGCTAAAATGGTTAGTTTAAAGCAAAATGGCAGCCGGGTGCAAGGGAGCATGCCTGTAATCCCAGCACTCTGGGGCCAAAGGCAGGCGGATCTCTATGAGTTTGAGGCCAGCCTGGTTTACAAAGTGAGTCCAGGGCTACACAAAGAAACCTTGTCTCAAAAAACAACAACAACAAAAAAAAAACAAAACAGAAATTAGTTAATTAATTACTTAAAATAAAAGTGTCCTGGTGCTGGAGAGATGGTACAGGGGTGAAGAGGCACTTACTGCTCTTGCAGAGAATCTGGGTTTGGTTCCTAGCACCTACATGGTGGCTCACAATCATTTATAATTCCTGTCCCAGAGGATCTGAGCTCCACGAGCATCAAGTACCCATGTGATGTACACACATACACACAGGCAAAACACATAAAATAAATGAAACCAATTTTAATTTTTTTAAAATAATTTATTTTTAAATAGTTTATTACAAGATCTAAGGCATGCTCCCGAGTACTGTAGCACTCATTGCTTCTCAGTAGGCAAAGATAGAGGCTGTATGTTGATATACACAAATATTCATGCTTCTGTGTAATAAAGCTATGTTACACAACACTTCCAAATTTAGTCTGTCTTAAATAATGCAGACCACCAAAATTCATTAAATGAGGCCTTGCAGTGTCAGTGAATGTGGGGGACTCGCCTGTGTGAGGGCTGGGGATAGGGTGGCACTTCGTCTTAGAGTTCTTTCATATTGAGGAAGGCGTCATTTTGAGAAGGCAGCCTAGCACAGGTTAGACCTGAAGGGATGAGCAGAGCCTCAGCCAGCTGAGCCATTCAGAATGTCATGTGAAATCCAAGCTGGCTGGAGAAGGAGGGCCAACACCAGCAACAGGAGGTGGGCAACACAGAGAACTAAGTGAATAACATATCAAGGATAAGGGAAACCAGGCTTTTCATCAGAAAAAACAAAAGTTACAGATTTGGAAAGGAAAAAATTATATAGAATAATAAATTCTGATTTATTTGGAACTGCATTGAAATTTGGAAGTGTTGTGTAAAAATAGTTTTATCACACATAAACATGAATATTTGCATGTATGAACATATAGTCGCTTCCTCTGCCTACTGAGAAGCACTGAGTATTACAGCATTCAGGAGCATGCCTTAGATCTTGTAAAATCAAACACCATCTTCAAAAAAACTCAGGCTTTTTGGAGAAATAGCTACCATCAGTGCTGAAGCAGGAAGAGTCTGTGATGGACTTAGACAATCCTATGTGTGCTACAGCATTCATGCTTAAAATGGCAAGATTGACAAAATCATACCAAATTTCTAAGAACTCCAATCATCCAAATATAAATTACTTACGTTTCTAAATAAATGAGAGTAACTGGTTCATTTTATAAAATGGGAATCCATAAGGATATAATGAATAAATGGAAAGCTTTACAAGAAGTAGAATATGTAGAAGTAGAATATGTTTATAGTCTCCAAGTAGTTCTGCACAAAGAGCATCTTACTAAAAGAAAAAGCATAATTTTACACGGGAAGAACATCACAGAAAACTATAATCAAGTTATCTAAGGTAACCCTACCAATAATGGATGAAATAGAAGTTTAAGACCATCCAAGAGGATGCAGTGAGAACATGTCATTTGTTACATGCCTGTGAGATGTACAAATCCCACCATAAAGAACCTTCAGTCAAACCAAAACAGAATTATCTATAAAATAACTGGATGGTATTCTTTCCAAGTGTAAGATCTTGAAATCTAGAAAAACCTGGGAAAATGTTTCCCTTTAGGGGAGTCTACAGCACCACTGCGCTAAATGCCGGGAAAGCAGGAGCCACCTGCTGACTAGATCCTGCTACTGGGAAGACCTATTGGTTACTGGGACAACCAGAGTGTGCTGTTTGTGGATTAGACAGTAATAACGTGTTGACAGTCACGTCCTGTTTTTGAAGGTTGTACTTATAAAGTGTCCCATCTATGAAAATATGCACACTAGTTTCAGGAGGTCGTGGGAGAAGTCAACTTACTCCCAAACTATTGAGAAAAACAGTTATTTGTACTATACATTTAATTTTTGTAACTTTAAGATTATTTTCAAATTTAGGCAAAGTCATCATTATATAATAACATTTCATCACTCAAAACTCTTAAGTTTCCCATTGGAAAAAGGGGGTTAAGCCCCCTTAAAATAAGCTGCAAGCTATTGGACGGTGTGTCTACTTTTTGGTCTTATTTTATTGACTCTTTCGGCTTGATCCAGTCTGTGGTTCTTTTTGTTTCACTAAGTATTTTTCCTTCCTAATTATAGATCTTTTTGAATAACAGGCTAATGTCCCTCCATTATCCAGTTTCTTGGGGGCAGTTAATCCTGGCTCATGTTACTCACCAGGATGAATCCCATAGAAGAGAAAATGGTTTCCATATTGCTTGAAATTACCTGCCCCATGTTGCCTGTGTGTCTTCCCACTGCCCTCCCTTTCCTTGGCGGGTTTCCTTCACACCCTCCCTTCTGTAGTTGCCAAATGATCTAAATGCAACTCTGGCTCCTTACAATAAAGCTTTAAGAAGCTTCCTTATTACCTAAAAGATTAATGTATTCACTATGATAATAAAATCCTACTATTAGCTTCTACTTAATTCTTCAGCTTTCTGTTTTGCTTTTAGATTTATTCTTAGCAGTTTTGGTTCACTGTGGCATATGATTATCATTACAGACCCTGGAACTAGGTTGCTTAACTGTGAGTCTCATTTTCCCTCAATTTTTAGTTTCCCAGGCACCCTAGACTTTGAAATGCGTATGACACATTTCAAGATTATCTGAAGGACTGAGTTAGGGCATGTGTACTCAGGCCAGTTCCTGGTACAGATTAACAGATGTTACAGCGGGCTGCTTCTATTATTTCTGTCTTTGTTCGTTAAACTTCCTCTTCTTTTCGATAGTGGTGTTGGCTTAGCAATAGGCAGCAGTCATAAAACCAGTATCTGGTTTACTATCCAAAGACTCATTTCCAACATCTACTTATTTCAAATTACGACCATCAGCTTCCATCATTTCCTTTTCAAGGATTTTAAGCGTAGCTACTTCAATGATCAAAGAGTCATGACTCAAAAAAGGAAAAAAATGCAGTTTCTGTATCAAATCAAGTAGACATAAAGGAGAGGAGAAATAACCTCTCAGGAGGCAAGATTCAGAAACCCGGGAATCCCGTAGAATAACCAGCGTTTGCTGATCCACAAAGTTGCCAATAATTTTATTTCTAGAAAGTTTATTATTATTATTATCATTTAATTGTTCGTTCCGTTCTCTTGCAAACGGAGTCAACCCGGGCGAGCTCCCCCCTTCCTGCAAGTCTGCCCTTCCCAGGTTACCCACCCTTTAAGCAAACCTCTCGGGAGGACCGGCGAGCCGGATCCCTGCACCCGGGTTTCCCCGTCGCCCTGGCGACGGGACCGGAAGAGGCGGGCCTCACGCCCTTCCTTCCGCCGGCGGCCGGCTGCACGGCGGGAGCGCCGCGGGCCGCGCTGCGGGGTTCTCTCCGGTCTCCGGGTGGGAGCGGGAGCCGCCGCCGCCGCCCGGAAGGCCACGTCAGCCTTGGCGGTCCCGCCCGGCCCACCCGCCGGCCGCCGAGTGGTCTCCTTCCCCTCCGCCCCCGCCCTTTCCCACAGTGCCCCGCGCCAGGCCCCGCCCCCCCCGCCGGCGCGACCCGAGCTGCGGAGCGAGGGCTGCGCGCGCTCGCGGCCGGCGTCGGCGGCCTGATGATGGGGCGGTAGCTGCGGACGCCGGGGTGGGCGCGGGCCGGGCTCCGCGCCGCGCAGGGGCGTCGGGGAGGGAGGGCGCAGGCCGCATCCCGCCGCCTCCGCGCCCCGTGGTGCGGGGTCCTCGCCCCCCTCCCGCCCTCCCCTCTCCGTTTCCTCGGGTTCCTTCTCCCCGGTCCGACCCGTGACCTCGGGCGCTCGCTCGCCAGACCCGTCCCCCACCCCGCTCTGGAGCGGTGGCAGCACCCATCGCTAACACTGCGTCCACCTGCAGCCTCCTCCTCGCTGGTCCTGGGCTGTTGGGTTACTCCCACGCTGCCCGAGAACCGCCCTCAGCCGGGGACACCTTATCCCTAAGTCCTCGTTGAGATTTGTTCCATTGTTTTCTCTCCCGAGAGTTGTCAGTTTGGGTAGATCTGATTTTCTAGCAGTATATTTTACAAAGGTATGGTTTTGTGGGATGAAAAGGAGGGTAAAACTAAGTTGAGGCCTGTTCCCAGGTAAGGGGGAAATTTTAGAAACATTTGTACATAAGGGAGTTGAAATTGAGGATGTTGGGAAGTTAATTTTTTTTCCTCAAGTATTAAGATCTTAACGAACACTAGCTTAGCTGTAAGGTGAAGTGCTAGGGTTCGGACCTTCACAGGCAAGCATGCCTAGTTCTCCTGTTTCTTTTCCTATATTCCAGACATGATCTTTCCAGTGAAATTGTACTGTTTTGTAATTGTTATTCCGTGTTTTTATACAGATAAAATAATTTCTTCTCTCAGTGCAAACTTTAGAAAACTTGGGGTGGCCTGCTTTTTATAAGTAAGTTATTTTTCTATTGATGTACTTAAATGGCTGTGTAAAGGGTACAAACCCCTTGGAAACGCATTATGCTTCCTTTTATTTCTCTCAACGGCGTTCTCTACAAATGAGATTTAAAAAGAAATATTTTTTGAACAGCTCCCCATGCGTAGAAGGAGCTGAAAAGGAAGAGGTTTTAGAACAGTCAGCATGTTGGGAGAGAAGAAGATAACTGCTTATTCTGGTGGTGTCTAAAGTGTGTGTGTGTGTGTTCTTGTGAGCTAGCTACCTCCAGTTACTCCCTTTATCCTGCTCTCTAGAGTGACTTCACAAATATGCCTCCCTGAATATAGAGGCAAGGGGGGTCCTAGAGGGTACATATTTGAAGCCATTCACTATGATGTGACTTTCAGTAGAGAATGTACTTGTTGACTGCCACTCAGAAAATTATGGGATAGCTGTTCAGTCTGAATAGTATTTTAACTGCCTGGTTTGCCCTCTTTAGGTTTCAATGTCTGGGCTGTGTCCTGCGATGCTTGATTGACCGGTGAAGTAATGTGGACAGAAGTTCTCACAGGTGTTGGCTGTAACCCTGGACCCAGCACTGCGTCTTAATGTTTACCTAAAGAGAACTTGCATAAGAAAGAGAATGGGAGTCTGCTTAAACAAAGATGACTTTATCAGAGACTTGAAGAGGCTCAGTGTCTGTCTTCTCCTACTACATGTGCTTGTAGTAGTGGGCACAGATCAGAACTTTTACAGTTTACTGGGAGTATCTAAAACTGCAAGCAGCAGAGAAATAAGACAAGCCTTTAAGAAGTTAGCACTGAAATTACATCCTGACAAAAATCCGGTAGGTAGAACTTAAATACCCGTTTATTTTACTGTATCTCAATATTTATTTTAATTGTTTTTAAATAACCATTTGAAATGCTTAAGCATAATGTTAAAAATTATAATTTGGGAGCTGGAGATGTAATTCAAAGGTAGAGGAGCACTGAGCTAGCATGCGCAAGGCTCAGAGTTTGATCCCCACCACCTGAAAGTGATAATTCACCTGTTATACTAAAACCAGGAGAAGCAAAGTGAAGATGATTTTGTCAGTGTTAAATGCAGTTACCTCTTTTCTGCAAACTGAATTCCAGCAATAGAGACGTTCATCCAAGCCATGTCTTTGACACAGTGCTCATGCTAAAGTGGGTTAAAAATAAGAGAGACAACATCCCCTCAGAACTGTTCGTACAAGAGTGGGTGGATTAACTTTCACTATTGTTTTCCTTGAATGGTCCAAACTTTTGACTTATAAACTAAGAGTGCTCCAAATGTGTTTCCAGTTGTAAATATTTGATTGTGTACCCAAGAATCTTTAAAAACATTTATTTTTAATTTTATGGAATTTAAATTTTTTTATTAATTTTTAGCTTATTGAGAATGAGTACTTAATGGAGATAATTATTCTAGGTAGAAATTTATACATGAGATTATTTTATCTCCATTATATAAAGCTGAGATTATAAACTCTTAGTTGATTAACTTTCCCAGAGATCTGTATTATACTTAGGAATTTGTTGTTGTTTTCCAAATTTTGTTTTAAATTTTCCAACACTTATTTCCAGAAGCCAGTTCTACAAAACAGTAAAAAAAAGTAACATTGTTCAGTTGTTTTGAGTTGTTATTCTGGCACTAATTCTTATTTAAGAAACTGGTGAATTGAAAGACTGTTAGACCTCAACTGGGAAAATTATCATTGTTACAGAAGTAACACATTTTGAAGTAAAGGCTTCAAGACTATTAGTTTTTTTCTTAGTTGAACTTTTTTTCAGAATTTTTTTAGGAGAGAATTACTGATCTTGACCCATTGTTCATCTTATTTGGATACTTTATCCAAATAATTGAGAAACTTTTGCCAGAACTGTCAGTTTTCCCTTACTTAGGCATGTTTTGAAAACATGCTCCTTAGGAGTACTTCCTTAGTTCATCTTGGTTCATGTCCTAATGTACTACCTCCCCCATTTTCCTGTTGTATCTAGTATTCAGAATCTCTGGGATCAATTAAATCTGTATTTCTGAAGAGATTCAGACTGTGCATTTGAAATAACTGTTGTATCTATTTTTTTTAACAGAATAACCCAAATGCACATGGTGATTTTTTAAAAATAAATAGAGCATATGAAGTACTCAAAGATGAAGATCTACGGAAGAAGTATGACAAGTATGGAGAAAAGGGACTTGAGGATAATCAAGGAGGCCAGTACGAGAGCTGGAGCTACTACCGCTACGACTTTGGTAAGGTGATGTCACCCTTGAGCTCTGTCCTAGCTCCTCCCTCCCTGATGCTGGGACTTGAGCCAAAGGCTTTATGCCCTCTACCACCAAACCTCCTGACCTGAAGTTTATTTTTTAATATGAGTAAAAGGAAAGCTAGTTTTGTTTTTGTTTTTTTTTTTTTCCTGCTCTTTAGTTTCTATAATTCATGTATGTCACTTTGATGCGCTCTTTCTAATTTACTCTGAAGTTGAACTGAAAAGGTAAGTCTGTTGGGTAAAGAAATTACTGTATGTACATTAGAGTGTATTGGTCAGTTTGCATGTAATATTTTTATATAAGGTTTCTCTTAGCTCAGCAGTGTTTTTGCTCCATGTCACATTAGAAGTTAGCCACTGACCCCTTCAAAACTCTGACAAGCATTACATATTCCAATAAAAGCTACACTTTGTTTGCCATCCTCATGTGGCACTTTTGTTGATCATGGTTCTACATGTTGATGGGGTAAACAAGAAAAGCAAGAGTTGGGGACACAGGAAAGAAGGGAAGGAGGAAATACTCGCTCAGTCACATCAGAGTGTGTTCACAGAAGCAGTGTTTTCTGCTGTCACCAGTTAACTTCTAGTGCAGGCCATGACCTGACATGTGCTTTTTTGTATTAGACTAAAGGAAACGGCTTAAGTTTACTTCTGTAGCTTACTCAAGACTTGATTTTCTTTTGAAAATAATATTTGATTGAAATACAATTATGTTCATTTGTTACATATTTTCTATAATTTCTGTAAGACTCTTAAGGACAAAATTTAGTATTTGTGCTTAAAACCTAAACCAAAAAAAACCCTCAAAAACTGTACACTATCATGCCCTATAAAGCCCAAAATATTTACAAGTGGCCTCTGCAAAAAAAGTTTGCTAACTATTAATACTATATATTTCCATTCTATATGTACTACATAATGTTAGTTGGATATTTTAGGTAGTTAATAGGAATTGACTCACATTAAGTTTAGCCACAGTAAATAAAACTTAGGTTTACTGCTAAATATCTGCCCCTGCAGATTTTCTTGTCACAGGGTTTTAAGCAATACAACGTGTTTTAAAGCGGTACCATATACTGAGCACGTACTCTGAGTGAGTGCTGTAGTCTAGTAACACTCAGGTCTGTAGCTTTGACGGTGTCCGTAGCTGTGTGACATGTCTAGCATGTCCTCTTTAGGAGAAGTTAGGTGAAGGGTGTGTAAGAGAATTTGTGCTGTTTTTGCAACTTGTAATGAGTTTGTGGTTATTTTAAAAAGTAACACAACACAGGTTTTGCATGGGGTGGAGGAGATGATTAGGAACCTATTGAGACACATCCTGATATGTGATTAGCAACCTGGTCACTCACCTGATGATAAGCCTTAGCAAGGCCTAAGGCCCTGTCAGTCCCGAAATGAGTAATCAGTAGTAGTTACTATTGCTGTTTCTCTAATTTGATGTGTAGTTTTCAAGTTTGAAGTTCAGCATAACTGTCTGATTTTTGCATAGCTAAGGCAAGAGTGAATAAACTTTTATGTGGTGATGGATTTTAATGAAGAAGTTTTAATTTTATGATTTTTATCTACTTCTAAATTTAGGTATTTACGATGATGATCCTGAAATCATAACATTAGAAAGAAGAGAATTTGGTAAGTTTATAGGCATGTGATTTTCTGAAAATAGTACAAATCATATCCAAAACTCATAAGTCTAAATATAGTCAGAACTTAAAAATTGTTCAAGCTTTTTTTTTTTTTTCCTTTTAAAGAATATGATGTACACGGTATTTTCAACCATTCAGAGAAGCATGTAGGTCAGTGTTTCAAAAGAAAAAGCCAGTGTGGGCTAGAGCAACAGTTCTCAGCCTCGGAGCTGAGTGACCTTTTCACAGGGTCACCTAAAGCCATGTGCTTAGTAGATACTTATAGTACTATTGACAGCAGTTATTACCTACCGATAAATAATTTTATAGTTGCAGCATTAGGAATATTGAGAACTACTGGGCTAGAGAGATGGCTCAGTGGGTAGAGCATGTTTGCTCTTGCAAAAGACCTGGATTCGATTCCAGCACCCACGTGTGTCTGACAACCATTGCTAACTCCAGGTTCAGGGAATTCGGCGCTTTCTCTGCGAGCGCCATGCAGCACATGGATTCATGGTGTATGCAGGCAGAACTGTCAAATACAGAAAATTGTAGAGATTACTGCATAGTCAATACTGAGCAGAATGCTGATATGGATACCAAAAATAAAAATAATACACAGTTCAGGTTTATACTTAAAGTTAATTTGCTGTATACTTACAACAACAACAAAAATGCGATTTCAAAAGCTATTTGGTTCTTATCTTTTACATATAAGTGTGGTTATTGTGGAAGCAGATTTAATTTTATATGTGATTTGTATGAAAATGCCCCACTCCATTCCCATTGCATATTAGAACATAAAAATATCAGATTACAATCTTCTACCTTCCCCTTCTGAACAGCTGTAATAGTTTTTCTACTTTCTGCATGTGTGTGTGTGTGCCCATGTGTCTGGGGTATGCATGTGTGCCACTGGAGTTCAGCCTAGAGCCCTGAACACACTTGGCAAGCACGCCACCACTTCTGTTCTACTTCAGAACAATAAGTTGTGCTCAGAAAAATGCCAGTTTCATCTTCATTTAGAAAACTAAAACAAAATGCTAGTTGCAAAAAATATATTTGCTTTTTTGTGTTATTATAAAAGATGTGGCACAGTACTATATTTTTAAGTAGAGTTTCTTCTAAGCACAGATTGCCTTCTGTCCTAACTTTTATTAGAGTTGAGTTCTGGTATAAGTGGTAGCTGGGTATTTAACATGATGCCATTTTAAGTTGTGTATGAACTTCAGCATCTTTCCTACACAGGAATAGGGGAACTTGATTTGTTAGATGAAACTAACCTGTGTCCCACTGTATGTGGTTCTGTGAGTTCTCACTCTGACTGTAAGTGTCTCATGGGCTGTGTGGTTAGGACACGGGGTTACATGTAACTAGAGGGACTGAAGCAAACCTGCCCTGGCTGCTCTGTGACACCACCCAGAGTGAGACTTGACCAAGGCTCATCTGCAAATGAGTTTGTAGTTTTTCAGATGTCACTGTGCAGAAAAGGCCTCCCAGGTAGCTCACTTAGAACCCCAAAGTGATGATTTTTAAATTTCTCCATGAAACCTCAGAGATAATTCAAAGATTGCTCTGTTCTTCGTGCCAGTAGACTAAGATAAGATGACCCTGACATTTTAGTTCAAGAAGCAGAGAGAAGGTGACAAGTGAGGGTTAGAGGCCTAACTTGTGTTTGGGCGAATGTCATTTGGGCTTGTTTGTGAGTTCTTGTTGCCCATTTTTTCTGCTGGTCTGAGTCTTTTAACCCCCCATAAATAACTGTAGGGTCATTCTTGAATGATGTATAGTGACTTCTGGGAGA
Organism: Psammomys obesus; assembly: GCF_907164565.1. Lineage (NCBI taxonomy): Eukaryota > Metazoa > Chordata > Mammalia > Rodentia > Muridae > Psammomys > Psammomys obesus. The sequence goes on along the minus strand of NW_026585895.1, from coordinate 4,855,538 downwards.
GACCCCGCTGTCTGAGGTCAGCTCTGTTCAGAGAGGACACTGGTACAGGTGCTGTGCTGTGCTCAAGCCCCAGCTCAGCTCTGCTTGCACACCCTTCCGCTGTACCCGCAAGTCCTTTTATCCTTCTAGCTGATTAATCCATTGACATGGCTGCCCAGTTTCTTGCCCCTCAAGCATCTCTTCTAGCCGTGGCCCACACTGGCTCTGATTTCCACCTTACCATGTATGGCATTGGTTTGCTTTACTGCACCTATCTGAGGCTTTCAGCATGAGTCTTGTATTTTGTCCAGTTTTCCAGTTGTTAGTACTGGGAAGTTTAGTCCGAGTTACATAGTTCATTTTACCAGGAAAGGAACCCCAGCTGTCCGGCTTGAGTGCAGAGGGGACAGCAGTAGTTGGGAAGCTCTAATTTCAAAGCTGTGCAGGTCATCTTTTTCTATTGTGAGGCATCATGTTTTCCATTGAGCAGAAGCATATTATCAATTTCTGTGTCATAGTACAGTAGTACATCAGCTGTGATCAAGTTCTAGGTTTTATTTGAAAGGTAGAAAACACCTCACCAAATAAGTCCACAGCTCAAGCATCCTTTCGATGATGGCTCAAAAGAGGAACTCAAGACAGTGCTGCATTTTCTGTACTAGTAGAAGCTATTGTACAGATATTAATAGATCTTCTGTTCTGATTCAAAAGAAATTTGCATTTTCAGATATACTTGCTGTTTTAGGTTATTGAGTTATATAAAAGCATTTCATTATGCTATTTTACAACACGATTAAAAAATACTTCTAGCCCAGCACAGTAACACACTCTGTGACCCCAGCTACATGGGAGGCTGAGGCAGAAGGACCGAGTTCTGCCCACTCTAGACAACATAGCAACACCACGTTTCTAAAACTAAGTCAAGAAATGGAATGAAAATGTATTTTTAGTCTTACTACTCAGGCAGTGAACTGAGCACACACTTGCTGCCTAGATAGAGATGTCTGACTCTAGGATGCGTACCGTGTCAGGTGCGCCATCTCGTGTGCTGAGGACTGATAAGATGGTCTCTTTTTGCCTTCAAGTTTCCTCAGCTCTGTGGAGGGTATTTGTCTGAAGTAACACCAGTTGCTGGCTTAAGCCAACATGACGTTTGTTTAGATCATCTAGATAGTGTTTAACACTTACCAGACTTTGCTTAAAAAGTGACTGATGGGAATCCTAAGTTATGTTCTCTTGCCTGCAATGTGCAGATGAACTGTTTCTCTACAGAAATGCCTTGCCCCTGAAATGTATTCCTGAGTGTTTCCAACTAACCAACCAGTTAAACAAAATAAATAGTACGGGTCTTGACAGTTAGAATAACTTATGAAAATTTTATTTTAAAATCACCAACAACTGGTTTTTGTATCTAGAATATTAGAGTAATCCTTGATTAAAAATTTAAAGTTTGTCCTCATTGGCTCATTTTACAGATACTGCTGGGGAGATATTACATGGTGTTCAAATCTCTTTTAGCAAAAATATATATTGATGTGTTAAGATGACAGTTTATCTTACATTCTTGAGCTATATGATTTTTCAAGATAAATATCTGATTTAGGAAAAATATTTAATTTAATCACTGTAATCTTTATTCTGTTATGCAGGTCACTAGCACACACCTTTAATCCTTGTACTCTGAGCCATAGGCAGGAGGATCTCTGTGAGTTCAAGGCACGCCTGGTCTTCATAGCCATTTCCAGGCCACCAGGCCTACTCAGTGAGACCCTGTCTGAAAATTCAGTTTCACCGTCTGTGAGGCACCGGCCTTCTGAGCCTTGTTGGTAGAACAGCTGTAGTCTCAGCCCCGGGTCTCCTCTTCACTTACCATGTGCAAAGACTGCTGTAAGCCCTGGTCATTACCTTCCTGTGCCACCCTCACATGACTTCATGACCACAGTTAGCCTGCAGGGCTGTTGCTCATTCAAGTATAGGCCTAGGAGAGGTTTGTAAAAGTTTTCTGTATGATATATATGTAAAAGTTCATATATATATATGAAAAGAAACACTACTGCTTCTAGAGAAAATCATAGAAAATAAGGACACCATGGACTATTTAGGACTCATGATTTTTATTTTATTTTATTTTATTTTTTGTCATTCTCATCTTAGCAAAATGGTTTGTGATTGAAATGTGCTTTAACCTTTAGTGAAAAGGTCATTGTGGTTTCTGTGCTTTCAGATGCTGCTGTCAATTCTGGAGAACTGTGGTTTGTAAACTTTTACTCTCCAGGATGCTCACATTGCCACGATTTAGCCCCCACTGTACGTATGTTTACTGTCCCAGCTGTTAAAGCCTTTTTTCCTATTTGATGCATTATTTGTGCATCTATTTTTCTTACTCTAATTTGTTGGAAATTATTTTGTCTTAGTAACTGGACTATCAAATCATTATCAAATACTTTTCCCATGTTTTATTTAGAAAAAAAAAATCCTCCTTTAAGATTAAATAGAGCGAAGTATGTTCAAGAGAAGAAACATTATCAGAGAAACACTTGTTTTATTTTATTTTTCATAGTGGAGAGAATTTGCTAAAGAAGTGGATGGATTACTTCGAATTGGAGCTGTCAACTGTGGAGATGACCGCATGCTTTGCCGGATGAAAGGGGTCAACAGTTATCCCAGCCTCTTCATCTTTAGGTCTGGAATGGTAAGGGATCTTTCCACTTTTTAAGATTTATGGAACTTTTTAAACAGTAAATTCTACAGAAAACAATATATAAATTTTTAGGCTATTTTTTTTTTTTTTTTTTTTTTTTTGCTTTTTCTTATTTTAGGAGCTAATTTATAATAAACATTTTGTATTGCTTTACAAAACTTTTAGGACCCACCAGTTTCTGTCATACAGGATATTTAATCCACAGACTGTGTTCTATGATTTATAATGTTTAGGTGCTGTCTCGTGGGCTATAAAGCTCTAAAATCCTTCTTTTTCCCAATTTCCAGTAATGAAACTGAAGCTAAAATTGTTACAAATGTATTAAAAACAGTATTCTATACAATCTGTACTGCCAGGGCTTTCCAAGTAGCATTTGTAAATACACTGTGTTAAAAATAGAACTTCCTGCATTGTTCAGAATAATGTTGAATATATAAGTATTCGGGAGACTTTTAAAATGGAAAAGTGAAAGATGTTTTTTTTTAAAAACCAACAGGCTGCAGTGAAGTACAGTGGAGACAGATCAAAGGAAAGCTTAGTGACCTTCGCCATGCAGCACGTCAGGAGCACGGTGACAGAGCTCTCTGCAGGTGAGCATGCTGGGGACACTGGGAATCCACAGCGGCAGTTTTACATTTGCGTCATAGTAGGGATGTTTTGAAGTATCTTTGCCTGTGCTTCTTAGAAAGGAATTTGCCACTCTCTGGTTCCTGCTGACCTGTGCATTGAGCAGGCTTGTTGCGTTTGTATAGAGACTGCTGCAGTTCAGGTGTGGAGGGCTGTGAGATGGGAGCCTTCAAACAGCTGGTTCCCAGCGCTGCAGTGTAGCCTGCTTCCGCAGCCACAGGCAGGAAGCTCATTTAAAGTTCAAAACACTTTCAGTGCTATATTTTAATTCACCACATGATTATAGGTTGGCAGAGTTCATGCTGAAGGGATGTCTTACTCATTCATTCAGCACCACTGTGGTAGAAACTGTGCTTGCAGTAATGGAGTACATGGTTCCAGCCAACATCAGCTTCACTTAGTGAGCAGGGTAGCAGTCAACAGTTAAAACATAGTCCACTAACTTTTATGGCTAAGAGTTAACCATACAGAAGCATAAAGGCTATGCAGCAACCCAGGTGAGGAAAGGAAAGTTAGACTAGACTTCTCTAAAGAAGATAGACTCCTCTCTCGGGCTTGAGCAGGAAGGCTTCCGAGAGCAGTGGGGATTTGGGAATTAGCAGTTCTTAACAGCCCTGAGGGCAGTAGTGTGCAGGGCTTGTGAGGGAGGAACTGTAGATAGGCAGAGCTGGGCGTCAAGGCTTGACTTGCTGCTTCAGGTTTCTCAAAATGACCGCTATAGTTGGGGTGCACAGGGAATAGGTAAAGGTGAAGAGATGGTTGGTAACGTTTAGAAGGGGCTGGAAATACTAACTTAGGAAAGAAAGAAATACCATTTGCAAGAGTGTTTCCTTACTGCGTTTCATTACTCAGAAATTTTATCTTCTTTAAAGGAAATTTTGTGAAAGCCATAGAAACTGCTTTTGCTGCTGGTATCGGCTGGCTGATCACATTTTGTTCTAAAGGAGAAGGTAAGTGTCATTTTGTTAGAATATGAAGACTGGTATCTAAATTTAAGGAATAGTTTACGCTGCTGTACTTGATTTTTTTTTTCTTTCAATAAATCAGTTTTTACAAGTACAATTTACAAGTGTTTACTTAGTAAATATGTGTGTCTTTATTACATTATACATAACTGGTAAAGAAATTAGTTGTATGTCAATGTATCTCTATAATTTCATGTTTAATGGATGAGTTTTTCAGCCTAGTTCTCAAGATAAATTGTACATCAAATAGCCAAAAATAAACAGGACAGTGTGCAAATTGCTTCCAAAATAATTTTTAGAAATTCAGACTTTGAAACTCATGTATATAAAAAAATGTGTTTGCCTCATAGGAGTATGTCTTTGGTGATAATAATCTCATTTTCTAGGGCTACTCCTTTGTAAATTGTTTAAAATTCAGTATCCTGCATGCCCAAATTGAAAGGTGTAAACTATGTTTAGTGAGATCAATTAAATGTTGTTCCAAATATTACAAAATAACGCCATTGTTAATACTTTTTGGTGTCCAATCCCAGTGTGGGTATTTTTCTTACTCATCATCTTTTTACCTTTGCGCCCTTTTTCTGTGAATATATTGACAAAAAGCTGCCATTACCCATCCTCCATGACCTATGTTATGAAAACAGAGCCTTGGAACCCAGTGGTTCTCCACCTTCCTGATGCTGCTTTAATTTTAGCACAGGTCCTCATCTTGCGTTGTCCCCCAACCATAAATTTTTGTGTTGCTACTTCATCACTGTCACTCTGCTACTTTAATGAGTTCTCACGTAAATATCTGATATGCAGCGCCAAAGGGGCAGTTGGCTTTTGTAGCCAAAGCTAAATGTCGATTGCTTTATCCACACATCAGCAACTTTCTGACACATTTTTATCTCGAGCCTCTGAGACGCCGCAGTGCCCTGTCTTCCAAAGCTTACCTCATTGTATCCTATTCATATTTTAATAAAATAAGATCTGTTTAAAAGAAAGGAGAAATGCCTGTTTTAAGATTAAGATTTATTATATTTTGAGGGTTATGCACATATCTTTTCAAATGGGTTCATTACATTTGATTTCTTTTAAGTAATGAGGTATCTTGGACAAAGGAGAGTTACTGAGAGGATCAGCCTTTTAGAGACACTTCTGTGGGTGGAAATCCTGAGAAATTTCAGGAGTGAGTGTGAGACAGACAGAAATTGCCTCGCGGGCCCTAAATCTACCCACTCAGCCTGTCCTTTTTTACCAGGACACCTCAGTTATTTGCCTTGGGAACAACATGGTTGTAGGGGCAGAGGGGCGCATCTGTACTAAAACTAAAATCTCTCATCACTTTTCCTCCCCTCAGATTGTTTGACGTCGCAGACTCGACTCAGGCTTAGCGGCATGTTGGTAAGCATCTGTCCTTCTGTGAAGCTGTCACCGTGTGAGAGGTGGGCTAGCTGGAAGGATCTTTTCATGGCTTCGTGAGCTCTTTATCCTCCTTCCTTGTGACCTTGTTTTCTGTAGACGTGATTTTAGCTCTCAGTGTCTTTCTGAAACATTAGCTATGCTCAGTCACTGTTAACATGTGCTTTCATTGGAACTCACCTCTAAGTCTTCTGTGTTATTTTCTGTGAATTATTCCAGTTACATGCTAATGTTTTTGTCATTTCCAAACTTTACATTTTGTTGTCTTTGTTTTTAGCCTGCTATTTCTTCTGCTTACTGGGTGTGGATGGGAAGTGTGCTGTGAGTGATGTTTATCCTTTTAGTATTGCTAAAGCTCCAGCTGTGTTCTTTGAGATGGTCAGTTGTGAAAGCTGCAAGAGTTCTATATAAGACTGATGTTGACTGGCTGTGATTTTTATACATAGTAGGTCAAACTTGTGAGGTGTGTACATGCCTCACTTCTGTTTAATTAGGGGGTGGGCATATTAAAACAACTAACATTGATTTATATTTTCATTACATGTATCGGGTATTTGTTTGTGTGTGTGTGTGTGTGTGTGTGTGTGTGTGTGTGTGTGTGTGTAGCATAGTCATCTGTTATTTAAGGATAATGCCCTGATAGGCAACTTCATCATTGTGAGGCATCATAGAGTTTACTAAGACAAGTCTGGTGTGTTCGGGGTGCCTCATACCTAGCTTTATAGTATAGCCTGTTGCCTCTAGACTGCCAAACTGAATAGCATGTCACAGTGCTGAAAATATAGGAGGCGGCAGCACATTGCCAAGTATGTGTGTGAACGTAGAAAAACTACAGTAAAAAGGTAGTGTGAAAGCTAAGAAATAGTGGGCCTCTGCAGAGCATGTAACATGAATGGTACTTGCATGATTGGAGGCTGCTCTTGGGGAGTGAGTGGTGAGTGACAGCTCGCCTGAGCCCAGATAGTCACCATAGTCTTCTGCACACTGTACACTGGGACTCCACCAAGTTTGGAAGTGGATGTTTTGTTTTGTTTTGTTTTGTTTTCGGGTAATTAACCTTAGCCTGCTGCCTGTTAACTAAAGGGCAAAAGCCCACATTGGCCTGCTTCTGCTCAGGGTCAGGGTCATCTGGGCCATCTTCTACCTCCATCTCCTATCCCACTGGAAGGTCTTGATGCACAGTAGCATGCAGGGAGTTGCCCTCTGAAAGCAGTACCACGTTCGCTGCCCTCCTACCTAAGGCTCCCCTTGAAGCCTTGACCCCGTTTTCAGGAACTGCGTCCGTGGACACAGCTAATTGTTAATTGTGTTCTGTATTCATCAGATAGTACGCCATGAGCAGTCCTCTCTTCTAATGGGAGCCCTTTGTGTTGGGTGTCCATGTTTTAAATGTTTTACAGATTTTAATAAAGCCTACGAACACTTGGGAAAACCTTTCACTGAATTGGAGGATTCTTTTTTCTTCCACGTTTTCCTTTTTCTCAGCTGTGAATTCTCTAAGCCTTAGCATCTTGCTGCTCCCCTCAAGTCTTCCGGGGTGACTATCAGATACATGAATGGAGATCACTGCCTACATGAGCACTTACACATTGTGTGGCTGCACTTTGACATTCTCAGAAGCCACATGATCATTACCACAATTTCATAGCAGTTTGTCTCTGTATATTATGGGGCTTTCTTTTTTATGATTTATTTATTTATTATGTATACAATGTTCTGTCTGTGCATACACGTGCACTCCAGAAGATGGCACCAGATCTCATCATAGATGGCTATGAGCCACCACTGGTTGCTGGGAATTGAACTCAGGACCTCAAGTAGAGTAGCCAGTGCTCTTAACCTCCGAGCCCTCTCTCTAGCCCTGGGGTTTTCTTAAGAAATAGTTTTGGCTAACATTAAAATCACAAACTTAATTTACTGTGTTTTCGTATTCCACTTCAAAACTAAGCTACTGCTCTTTCAATACCACTTTAAAGTCATTTTAAGGATCTTTAAAAATGCCAAAAGCACATCTCCCCAGGTAGGTCAAAGTAGACTGTTTGAAGGCAAGAACATCAGTATCTTTTAATGGTGTGTTTGTTGGTAAGTTTTGGTTATCATTTGCTTACCATTTGTCTCTATTCCTCCTCCACGAAATACTGCTGTGTTAGCATCAGGGAGATGCCACCCTTAAAATCTTGTTGGAAATGTGTTTTTTCTTTCCCTTTCAGAGAAATCTTGCCTGTATTACAAATGCGTTTTTAATGCATTAGTATACAGTTGTAAATAACACCCCTGTGTGATTTGGTGACACTTTTTTGTTGCCTGAAGAAGGTCTTTGGTGATGTCTACTTTTATTTTCTGTTTTTTTTTTTTTCTGTTGATCAGACTTTAATGGTTTATCATATTTTATGAGTCTTTTGCTTTCTACTTTGATTTTTAGTTTTATACCTTATTTCCTTTTTTCTGTTTGTTCAGGGTTCAGTTTGTTCCAAAGTTGAGATAGATAAGTCATTAATAGTTAAGCTTTCTTTTCTAATATTTAGGCTATAAATTACCACAAATTACAGCTTTCACAATATACCATATTTTGATACATAGTATTTTTATTATCAATTCAAGTATTTTCTAACTTTTTTGAATCATAGACTATTTAGTACTATGTTTAATGTCTAAAAGTAGAGGTAATTTTTTGAAGCTTCATGTTATTTATGTTCATGTTAATTCCAGCATGTTTTTTGTTTTGTTTTGTTTTTTAGCTAAATTGAGTTGTGTTTATGGCCCAATACATACTTTTATTAATAACTCAGTTTTGAAAAGCAGCTTTTGTACTTCATAGATGCACACCTCTATAAAATGAGCTGGAGCGTGTGTGTGCATACATATACATGGGTGCATGTGCATATACATGTGTGTTAAAGTTCGTTATCAAGTCTAGACTTTCGTTTTCTTATGAGATCATAATACCTATTATTGTAGACATTTCTATTCCTCTGTTTTGTTTTTGCTAATGTTTCCTTATGTTTTGAGCCTTATATGACTACCTGCTGGAAATACTGATTTTCTTTGTAATTTGTTTACCATAATGATTACAACAAATCTCTGATTCCTATTTTCTTAGACAAGGCCAGAAGAGCCTTTGAATGAAAATTTCTCCTTACTGCTTACAACTTTGCTGTCATCTATGGTAGTCCTGTGTGGGTTTTCATAAGTCTTCTATGCAATAAATGGAACATATGCTTGTGTGAATGTGTGTCTGTGTGTGGTGCTGGCGCCTGAGCCCAGGGTTTGGCGTATGTGCGGTATCTCCAGCCCAAGGGAATCGAGTATCTGAAGTGTACAGTTAAACTTTTACTTCCTGATGCTCACATATAATACCATCTCTGCTGTTAAGGCATTTGGGTCTAATTTCCTAAAAAGTTTTTAGTATTAAACATAGTACTAAATAGTCTATGATTCAAAAAAGTTAGAAAATACTTGAATTGATAATAAAAATACTATGTAACAAAATATGGTATGTTGTTAAAGCTATAATTTATCATAATTTTAGTCTAAATATTAAGGGGAAAAAAGCCTATTAATGACTTACCACATAGGTGCCATTTTCTTGTTTTGCTTTACGCTGTTTTTTTAATCTGTAGGCTAATTTTTTTTCAACCTGTTAACCATTTTCAGTTTTTGCTTTTTTATTGCTCTTTCTCTTTGTTTCTGGAGTCCCAACTGAATAGATGCAGTTTTCTCTTCTTACCAGCTTCAGTAGTTCGGAAAGTTTTTTTCAGTAACTTGACATTGCAAGAAATGTGCTTAGCATGTAGAGTGTTGGCACTCACTGCAGGAGTTCAACCAGCAACAGGCAAGAACTGGCAGGGCACTGGTTTAAGTGCGCACCGTAGATGCGGAAACCACCTCCTGACCATTGCGATGATGGCAGGACAGTTGCTGTGATGAGCCCTACTCGAGTCACAGTTCAGCCTTCTTTAATCTGAAACTACAAAACATTGTCAGAATGTAGTTCTTGTAGGTGTATGCAAACTATGAAAAAGCACATGTTTGCTATAGTGGGTGTCTAATTTTGAGGAAACTACATTTTATTGTTGGAAGTTAGAATACTGTGAAGAGTACTATTTTTAAAAAGTTTTAACTTTATAATGGAAAAGCTGGGTTTTTAAGTAATGGTAAATCTCGTTGACCTTTTTCTTTTCCTTACACCATGGCATTTTTGTTTATTTCCATTTTCCATTTTCCATTAGGATGGTCTTGTGAATGTGGGCTGGGTGGACTGTGACTCTCAGGACAGCCTCTGTAAGAGCTTGGACATCACAGCGAGTACCACTGCTTATTTTCCTCCTGGAGCCACTTTGAGTAACAAAGAAAAATCCAGTGTTTTGGTATGTGTGGCTTTAAGGAAATGTCTGTATATAATGGGGACACACACTGAAAGTAACGTTCTGTGAGCAATATAAGGAGAGTAATCGGTTTACATCAGTTATTGTGAAACATTTCACTACTTGGCACAAACAGTTTCTGGAATTTTTTTAATCTAGTTTTAAAACTGTGTCGTAGGGACTGTTTGCAAGCCAGTGTTTATATTTCAGAGTGCTACGCTTTGTAATGACAAAGGAATTTAGTACATTTTAAGTACAATGAAAAAATTTGTCATGAATTTTCATTAGTTTTGATCAGTTATAGTTTTAAATGTTGAATGTATAGATCTTTAGATTTGACTGGAGCTGACATAACCTAATTTATGCTGTTTAATATTTAATATACGAACAAATAATGTGTTTGGGTCCCATCTCCTCCCCACCCTGTTCTTTTTCCCTCCGCTCCCTCCCGTGCCCTCCCACCACTTTCCTTCTCAAAATCATGTGCCCTCCCATTCTTTTATGGATTGTACACCAAAAGTTGTTTATGAATATGGCCATTATTCTCCTACATTATTGTAGTATGTTCTGTAAATTTGAGTTTATTTGCAGCTAAATGCTGAACACATAGAATGTATGTTTATGGTCCCTGAAATATTACATACACATAGATGTTTTTGCATATATGTTCTGTCAATATGTACACATGAAATGGATAGGTACAGATACTTTTTTTTGTAAGTGAAATCAAATAATAAGTAGTTTATAATCACTATCAAAAATTTTTATTGTATTTGTATTAATTATTTATATATTACTTTATTTAAAAATGTTCATACATCCTTTAAGAAATAATCTCTGAGTAGAATCTGCTGACTGTGACATACTTAGTTTAATGCATCCTCTTAAGAGATATGTTTATTTGTGTAATTTCATGGCTATAAGCATTGTTGTACAATCTTGCATGTTTATCTTGTATATTTCTTTAGTTACCTGTTACCGCAATTTTCCCCAGTTGACATTGTCAGATTGTTAAGTCAACTCCCTAGACAAGAAATTATTTCATACAGGAATATTTATGCTATAATTTTTCATATAAAAGCACATTTAAGAAATTGAGAGGAAAAGTGAGTTTTTTGCTATTGGTATAAAAATTACTGTTTTTCTCCATGTGCTCATCGTCATGCCTGTCGCAAGTGCAGTGTAGATTCCATGACTGTTCCTGCAGGTGTTTAAGGGAATTTTAGTGTGCTAAGTCATGTCTGAATTGGTAACATACGTGGTCCGTAGCTGCAAAGACACACTAAGCTCTGTGGTTAGTACCCTGTGCATGTCCTTGCTGCCTTCTTGTAGCAGCATGTGCTTCTTTGCTAGGACAGCACGTCGTCCTAGGAGAGAACACGCCAACAGTAAAATACAGGAGACGGTGTTTGATGGGAGGTATGCTTCTTGTAAGCATGTTGTGCTCTAAGTGAGAGACCTGGCTTTCAGACATGTTTGAAGAAATCTTTATATATTTACTCTTAAAATTTCCTACCTATGTAATTTGATTTCTGAAAACATCCATAATTGGTTTTTCCAGTTTTGGCTCTTATTGTAGTATTAGAAATACTCTTAATATTTAAAAGTCCTAAAGGACTGTAAAACATGGGCATTGTATAAAATGTGGCTAAAGCTGAAATTAAGCCTATTTTCCTAATGACTTAGGATTCACTTCAGATTACAGAGAAGATTACCGAACAAAATTTCACTTACTGAGTTGACATCTTTTACATCCTTATTTTTAAAAAAGAACAATAAAACATCCCAGGAGCTGGCAGGATGTTTCAGGAAAGGTGCTTGCTTACCCACAAGCTGGTAACTCAAGTTGTTGAGTGGAGCCCATGGAAAGGCAATAGAACAAACCAGTTCCATAGTGTCCTCTGACCTCTCTGTGCATATCTGTTTGGTATACATGCATGCTCATGCACAGTAACAGACTTTTTAAATTAAAAACAAAAAAAACTGCCCAGTTATAAGCCCAGTTATGCTTTTAGTAATTACCAAAATATGCTATACTTTTAAAACAGTGTCATTTAAATTTGAAAAACTGCTTGTTTTCTTAAAACTTACTCTGTAGAAACTGAACTAAGATGTCAAATATAGTAAATTAATGAGTATTTACTTACAAAGCTGACAATGTGGTTCCCTTGTTCTAGTTTCTTAACTCATTGGATGCTAAGGAGATATACATGGAAATCATACACAGTCTCCCAGACTTTGAACTGCTTTCAGCAAGTCAACTAGAGGTAATAGTTTGACAGCAGTAACAAATGTTGGTAACATTGTGGGTCTTTATATTTTAACAATATATTTTATGTATTGGTAGACTCAAAAATAGCAGTGTCAAAGGATTATATATTAGTTAATTCTGGGTTAAATTCTGACTGTTGAAATTAATGGTGTTTCTAATTCAAAAGACCTAATTAACCCTGAATCTGAGCTTCAGAGAGGACCAAAAAAAGCAGGGTACGGATGACAGAGCAATCTCATAATGACTTGAGGGTGACGTTCTTGCTTTCGTAGCTCTGTTGTTCACTGGGAATGGGGCAGCGTGGTTCTAGAGTGTTTACAGATACGCAGTTAACAGTAGACTCAATCAGTTTATCCCCTTCATCACTTAGCTCTAGATTTAGTATTTTGACCAGATATTTTATTAAGCCTAAAAATTATCTGGTTTCTACAGCCTGACCCCAAATGTTAAGTTATTAAGGTCACACTATTCCCTTGGACCCACCGTTGCTTTTACTAGCATTCGTGTTCTTAGAACTCGGTAGCCCACCTCTTCACATGGACCTTATGTGCCATTATTACTGGTGACTACAAAATAAGAGTAAAGTTGACTGAATTTAGATAAGACCTGGACTTAATGGGTAAGGCCGCTAAACTTTATGTCGAAGAAAGAAGTATTAGATTCTTAGGAATCACAGTTAGCCTTGCTGACAATGCTTTTTCTTTGTCGCTTTAAGGATCGCTTGGCACATCATCGCTGGCTTGTATTTTTTCATTTCGGAAAAAATGAAAATGCAAATGATCATGAATTGAAAAAACTGAAAACTCTGCTTAAAAATGAGCATATTCAAGTAAGAAAAAAAAATATACATTGCCTAACTCGTGTCCTTCCTTGTTTAAGTGTTCTTAACTGGCTAAAGACTTGTCAGGTTTTCTTTGTTTTCATGACAGCTTCACTGTGTGGGATATAGCGGGTTAGTAGAGGGCTCGCACAGTGTGCGTGAGGCTCTGACTTAGATCGTCCAGCAGTGCATGAGCCTGGCGGTAGCACAAATCTGTAGCCCTTGTGGAAGCAGGAGGGTCAGAAGCTGACGGTGTCCACAACTACTTAGAGAGGGGCCAGCCTGGACCACACAAGATTCCATAGTCCTTGAAGAACAGGTTCCGTTCTCTTACTGGTATCTTTTGATATATAGACGTAATGCTGTAGGCTTACTGTTACTTTGTCCTGTGGTTTTGGTCTGTTAGTGAAGATTTTCATTTGCTTTGTTTCAGGGAAAGGGGTCCTCGCTGTAGCACTGCTTGTCCAGGAACTTGTCCCCACCTCACTCTCCTGGCTCTTGGAAGTGTAGGCTCTGCCACCGTGCCCAACTTCAGAGCATTTTCATTTTCCTTTATATTTCTTAAGTGCCCCATTGGTTATTTTGTTCGTTATCTGTGTATCTGTTTATCTTGAGTTCCACCGTTGCTTTATTGTAATCTGAGGAGATGCATGTGATTTTACTTGTTTTAAGTTATTGGTACTTGTCTGTGGCTCATAGTCTGTTGTAGGGCTCATATAAAGGATACGTATTAATAGCATCCAGTAAATAGCAATGATTGTGAATGTAGCCCACATATATATATAAGTGGTGTGGAGGCTAGAAGTCACCATTGTCTGTCTTCCTCTATCACTGTCAAACTATTTTCTGAAATGGTGTCTCTCACTGAACCTCAAGTTTGCCAGTTTAGCTAGGCCAGGTGGCCTGCAAGCCCCAGCAATTCTTCTTGTCCCTGCCTCTCCATCACTGGGGTTAAAGGTGCAAATCTCTGTGCTCAGGTTTTATGGTTGCTTTTTTATTTACTTATGAAATTGAAATGTAATTAATTACATTTTTCTTCTTTCTCTGTCCTCCCTGCAAACCTTCCCATCTACCCCTGTCTGCTCTCTTTCAAATTCACGGCCTCTTTGTTGTTTCTAACATGACTGCTGGTTCCTGAACTCAGGCACACATGGTTGCACAGCAGCAGTTTTCTAATTGCGCTATCTCTCCAGGACCCTGGGTGTAATTTTTGAGTCACAATCCTTCCTTGCTTTCTCTTTATAGTCCTGACTTGTTTTTCTTTCTGCTCAGATGTTTGTTCACTGAGTATTATTTTTTAATTTTTCTTGCCTTAAGTGCTACCTTTCCCATCTTGGTTCATCATTTACCTGTATTATTTATGCTATTCTCTTTCACACTGGGAGCATCATCCTTTTTTACATTGTTTTTGAAGTGCCCATCCTACATTCTTTTCAAGGAGATTTTTCGTAAAGAATTACCTGCAGACTTCTGAACTCTCTAGGAAGCCTTCTTTATATGTAAATAAACCATTTCTGTCCTTTTATTTTCTAACCATTTGACTTCTAATGATAAACATATCTTTTAGGGATACTTAAGTATCTTTGTGGATATTGTAAAATGTGCTTTTTATACAACTCAGTTTTTTAATTTCCAGGTTGGAAGGTTTGACTGCTCTTCTGCACCAGGCATCTGTTCTGATCTGTATGTTTTCCAGCCCTGTCTAGCAGTGTTTAAAGGACAAGGAACCAAAGACTATGAAATTCATCATGGTAAGTGTATTAGTTACTTTTCTTGCTGTGATAAAGCGCCATGACCAAAGCAACTTAGAAGAAGGAAGGGCTTGTTTGGGCTTATAGTTCCAGAGGAATAGAATGTATCGCCATCATGTGGGCAAGCACGATGGCAGCAGGCATGGCGACAGGAACAGTGTGGAGCTTCATATGGCGGAAGGCCTTGGTTCTTTGCCATGTGGTGCGCTCTGGAGGTTGTTTTCAGCACGGTAGCGGAAATCCCAGAATAGCTGTTCAAAATGAGAAAGTAAGCAAGGCCCTTTTATAGCCTGATAGCACATGAGATCACACCTCAGTGTTCCGCTGGTCACGTAGACCAACACTTGTACGTGAAGTAAATGTCATTGGCGCTGTCTTGAAAGGAAACTGACTATCAGCAAGTAAATGTACTTACAAAGAAACTGATGAGACTAGAGGAAGCCCTGAATGAGTGATCTCCACTTTAAGACTTCACGGATAAGCAATGGTTACCCAGGAGAAAGGTGATAAAGCACATTCCAGACACCCAGTAGACCTATTCGCAGGCCTGAGATAGGAGAGCCCTATTGATCTAGGCCAGCAGGACTTTAAAGGTAAGAAAGGTCATTGTTGAGAGAAGACAAAGAATAGATCATCTCTGATCTTCTGGGGAAAGGAATTGCAGTTTTATCCTGAGGGACAGATACTTGATTTTAGAAAAGTCACTGGCCGCCCAGAGTGAGTGGCAGACAGAAGCTGGCTAGAGTGGGACTGCCATCGGAAAAAGAAGAGTTGGTAATTCTCCTCATTTTATTTAGTGAATGAATGAGTGACAAGGAGTAGAATGTGCAGCTCACAGTTGAATATATTCCTTGGCTTCAAGAAAGAAAGTAAGCCAAAATTTCTTTCACTTAAACATTTAAGTTCTATATTAATGGCAAGGACCTGAGTGAATATGAGTTAGTGTGAGTAAAGAAAAGAGAACTGGTGATCAGGATCACCTTTCAGGGGTCGTCAGAAAGAAAAGTGTGTGAAGCAGTTCAAGAAACAGAAGGCAGTAAAGAAAATGGGCAGGAGAGTGTAACATCACCTGAACTCTATCTGTAAACGGCAGTCGCTGTCTTGTCGGTTGTCCATGACCTTAAAAGAAGGAGTTTTCTGTTTGCCATGACGATATGACTGTCTGACTCACTGTGCTCAGCTGAATTTTGACTGTTGAATGAGTAAGTCAGAAGACACTTGGAAAAATAGGGTTTCTTGTACTTAAGAAAGATCTTCTGCCAAGTCAAGAAACATGCTCTTTGTAGGCTATGGCAGATCCTTAAATGTATTTAATTTTGACCTTTAGTTTTAAAAGGGTGACTAGTCGCAGTAGGGAAATGGGTTCCTTCAGGAGAGCTGAAGCCAGAAATACAATATGGCTGTTGCAGTAGGTCATGCTACACTGTAGCAGTGGCAGCGGTCACAGTGCTAGGGCAAGAGATGGACACAATCATGTAAGAACAGACAGACCAGAACCCCCCTCGGTGGACTCTTTTAGGCAACTGAGTAAATGATGATGCCACATGAGAGAGTATGGAAAAAGAAACACGTAGGGCTTGTGGAGAATGATCTGCTCTAACTCGGCTACATTACATTTCAAGTACATTTTCCTACTTGAAGTTAGAAAACTGGTTCAAGAGAATACTACAATGGCTGTTGTACTTCTGGTGATGAGAAAGCACACCACAGAGATCTTGTCATTTAAGTAGTCCATGAGTCAGAAGAGTGTTCAATAGACAGGGATCTATTGATCCAGTCCACAACCAGTGTGAGGATATGGAATGCAGAACCTCACCAAAACCAGTGCCGCCATGGAGCCTTTCTTTCTTTCTTGAATATAAAAATTAGAATCTTTCTGTAGATACAAAAGACAGCAAGTGTTTTAATTTTTCTCAATTTATAGGAAAGAAGATTCTATACGATATACTTGCTTTTGCCAAAGAAAGTGTTAACTCCCATGTCACCACACTCGGACCTCAGAACTTCCCTGCAAATGACAAGGAACCATGGCTTGTTGACTTCTTCGCCCCTGTGAGTTATCTACTTTCCAAGTTTCAAAAGGCCATTTTCTCGACAGCCTGCACACCTGTACTAGAACCATCTGGGCTCTGCTGCTCCCTCTGGGCCTTCCCAGGACAGCTGCGTAGGCAGCAGAAGCCCCAGGCATGGGCTTTGTGTCACTTGACAGACTGCGGTTCCCCATGACCTTGGTCTTGCTGCTCATGCTTGTTCCTCTCTTCCAGTGGTGTCCGCCATGTCGAGCTCTTTTGCCAGAGTTACGGAAAGCATCCACACTGCTGTACGGCCAACTTAGAGTCGGTACATTAGACTGCACAATCCATGAAGGCCTCTGCAACATGGTATGGCAAGGGCAGACTGACTGTCCAAATCTAAAACAGCTTTCCTGTGCACACCTGTTCACAGCAGTAACGAACGGTGAAACAGTTTCAACAAAATAGTGAATTGCAGTTGTGTTGTAAATAGATATGTAGACGGTTGACTTTATACAAGGCTTTGTTGACCAAACTCAGGCATGTTTTTAGTTTACTTCACAAAATACTTAACATAAACTTTTCTATTTAAGTCTTAAGTTTTAGCAGTGTGTAAGTTTATTCTTTAGATTTCTTTATACTCGTCAGCCTTGAGTAGTTGATTTGAACAGACAAGATACCCAGTTTAAAAGAATTGCTCATTGTTGAGATGCAAAAGTGACACTATAGTTATGAGGGTGACAACATCTTCGTTTTAAATATACTCTGGTACTTATGAATGGGATGTGATACTTCACAGTGTTGGGGTAAGAATAGACTGAGAGCGGGAGAGCTGTAGGTGATACGGTGGATAGTGATCATAGCTCTATAAATACAGAAAAGTTGATATCCTGTCTACAATATGAGTGTTCTAACTCAAAACTAAAATGTTAAAGATGGCGAGGAAATGAGAGCCATTATTAGTACATAATAGAAGGGGGTAATGTCTGACTTCACTAGTCAAGAAAATAAAAATTACATCAAAAATTTTATATGTTCCAAGTTTATCAAATTGACAAAAAAATTAGATAGCAGTCCTCAGAAATAGTACAGTGAAATGCCAAAGCATCTACACACAGACAAGCCAGTGATACAGCACATGCCCCACGTGTCTAGTTCCTAATTCAGAACCCTGGCACCAAAAAGAAATCTTTACCAGCTTGAATGAATCCTAAAAAAACGCAACGCAAAATGAAGAAAGCAGGCTACCTAGCAGCAATCAAGTGTGCTGAAAATCAGAGAAACGTCTTTAAATAGCCAAAGCAGTGCAGTATGCTGCTTTAAGACAAGACTGGGCATCAGTGGATTGGATGCCCGCCAGTTTCAGCAGATGCAGATTTGGAAGGCGTCAGACCAGGGAGACAGTGTCGGCAACAAGCCGGCATGGCCAAAGCTATTATTTGTTAAATAGGAACATAAATGTAGGTATTTATGAGATTGCTCTCTTGGCTTTGGTATGATTGAAGTTAAAGTTTGGTTTGGAGCAGGGGCCTATTTTTGTGGTTTAAGGAAATAAATGAAAAGAGCCATTGGTGTCTAATGTCCTTATGTGATTTATAAAGTAGATGCCAACCAAAGATGCAAAATCATCGTGACTAACTTTAATCCCTTTAGTTTTTCTGTATACTGTCTCAAGTGACTACATTCTCAACAGTTGAGTAAAGTATAAGGATTAAAAACAGAGCATCACATTTATCCGAATTACGGCCAGGGTTCACCACTCATACACCTCCTCCAATGGGCTCACCATGTCCAAGTCATGCACTTGGTCCTCTCTAGCTCATTGGCCTGTAAAATAGGCTTTGTGATTTATTTGTAATTTATTTGCTTGGTTGGTTGTTTTGTTTTGTTTTCAAGGGTTTCTCAGTATAGACCTGGCTGCCTCAAACTCACAGAGATCGCCTGCTTCTGCCTCCTGAGTGCTGGCACTAAAGGCGTGAGCCGCCACCAGGCTAGGTTTTATAATTTTAACTGCGGAATGAAATTGCTCCGAGGGATGAATTGCTCTGTTTGGCCAGAACTCAGCAGACAAAAGGAACTTATAAATTTTTACCTAGTCTCTGTTACCCTAATAAATACCTCAGTCACACATTTTCAAAACTTCATAATCTGATAATTTTTCTAGAATTAGGAATCTTAAAATTTCCCACTTACTCCTAAATTCTTACCAACTTTAGGACCCATAGTTCAGCTACAGCAGATCACACGTCCATGGAGAGGGAAAGCTTTGTAGCTTTGAAAGTTTGTAGCTTTCAAACTACAGAATGGGCTGATGCCTGTGTTAACTGTGTGGAGGGAATGAAGCACTTTGTACCATAAGAACGGTCTTGAGTAAAGAAGAAAAAGTGACCCTTTTCTTCCTAAGTGTAGAGTCAGTTCATTTGTTCTTGCTGATCACCACCCTGGAGGATGATCACGGTAGAGCACTGTCACTAGAAAAAGTGGCTGATGTTTTCGCAGCCTCTCCTCTCCTACTTTGAAGAGAGCAAAAAGATGACGTGTATACCAAGCGATTACTCTGGCTCACTTCCCACAGTTTGATGCCATTGGCCTTTAGTAAGTAATGACTAGCCACTCGTTAGTACTAGCTTTAACGCACTGTCATTGCTAAATTTGTCCAAGGCAACATTTTTCAGTCACCAGGAACATGGCAGTAAATGTCTGTAATATTGGAAAAGGGTGCTGTCGACATGACTCAGCAGCTAAGAGCATTCGTTGCTCTTACAGAGGACCCAGCTTCTGTTCCCTGCACCCACGTGGTGAAAACAGCTGTCTATAAGTCCAGGTTCAAGGGACTAAACACCTTCTGACCTCCTCTGGCACCAATAAACACTGGGAGCACATGCACACATCAGTCAAAACACCCAAACACATAAAATAAAAGTAATATATCTAAAAATATTTGTAATCTTGCTAAAAGTGTGCTGTTAAAAATTAACACAAATTGGTAAAGTGTATGAATTTCTTTTTCCCTGCAGTATAACATCCAAGCTTATCCAACAACAGTGGTATTCAACCAGTCCAGTATCCATGAATATGAAGGACATCACTCTGCAGAACAGATCTTAGAGTTCATAGAGGTATTTTAAGTTATAGACTGTGGATAGAAATCTATCCATTTGTATGTATACTTTGGACTGCTGTTTGTATTGGGGCTTGTTCTTTTTGTGCCAGGAGATTGCTTTCTGAAACTAATCTTTTTTTAATTTAAGCCTTTGTTTTGTTACCTACTGTAACACTGCTATTGAATATGTGAAATTGTAATTTCCGTGAAGCCTGTCCCCCTGTGCCTGTTTCTTTCCATGGAGACGTGCTCTCATCCACAGCATCCGAGCCAGGCATCCTGCACTAGGCTGGTGCATTGTTAGCACAGAAGGGCCTGCATCCACACCATCGCCTTGGTTTTCAGGGCTTCTGAAGAAATGCAAACTTGAAGCCTATTGTTGTCCACTAGTGTCCATTCTCCTCTGTCCTGTCCATCTGTCCTCCTCCAAAGTCATGTGTTGTGTTGTGTTATTTTGATTGCTGTCCTGGTAAAGTTGAGGTGCTGGTCAGTATCACTTGATACAGGCTGAGGCTCTGTTAAAACTGCGTTTGAAATGCATAGGCTTTAGGAGGGTGCATAGCTTCTCCATTTAAGTATCAGAAGTAATAGTAGTAAGCTTTGTGTTAATAGTTAAATGGTCATTTCTAAACGTATAACTCCTTATATCAAAGCAGATATGTATGGCCTATGTAGATATCTGGATTACTCCTAGAAATTGATTCTATGATCTACTCAGTCTCCAAGCTACTTTTTTTCCCAGCTTACAGTGGTTTTAAAGCTAATGGGAAAATACACCTTTTAAGAAAACTGATTGGCAAAAATCAAAATTTAATAATAGATTGCTTTTAAATACCCGTGTCCTTTGATTTCTCTAAAATAGGAACTTTTCTGAATGACGTGCCCCAGCAGCGTGCCAGAAATACATGGAAGACTAGGTGTGTGTAATAATAGTCCTTTATTGTTGCCTCTAGGATCTCAGAAACCCTTCAGTGGTCTCTCTGACCCCCACCACCTTCAGTGAGCTGGTTAGACAGAGGAAGCATGATGAAGTCTGGATGGTTGATTTCTATTCTCCGTGGTGTCATCCCTGTCAGGTCTTAATGCCAGAATGGAAGCGAATGGCCCGGGTATAGTACCATAGTTTACTCACATTGTATACTTTCTGAGAACAGTTGGCTAACAGAGGCGATAAACCTAGAACTGGACAGTGTATACAGACCTCATTGGCTCCCTAAGATGCCTCTGCCTGCTAAGTGCGTGCACTCTAATGCACTCTTGACCAAACTCCTGCCGGGGCTGACCCTGAGGTCACCTTCCTTGTCTGCTTTTTATTCTTTTATTCTTAGAGCTTACACATACTGTTTCCTCACAGTATTGTAGCTCTTCAAAACAGCTCAGTCAGC
>NW_026585895.1:4798413-4834145 GCF_907164565.1 Psammomys obesus | reverse complement strand
CAGTCAGCAGCACGGCTGTCCATACCAGTAACGCTAGTGTTCAGAAGTCTGAGGCAGGAGAAACGGGAGTCAAGATTATCCCGGGCTACAAAGCTCTAGGCTCTTTCTCCAGACAAACAAACAAGAACAAAACAAAGCGTAAAATAACTCAGACAGTAAAGCATGTACATAAATTTCCTGAAAACAGGCAGTGCTTTAAAATACTGAATGAAGGCAAATTATTTAAAATACCAGAATGGAAAAGGAAGTCAATATTTCATATTTATCCCTTAGATAAAAATAAACTCAGGAATTAAAGTAAATTATATTGCATCTTAACATTTAAGATTATGCATTTTTAGATGAGAGAGGGAGGGTGGGATTGGGAGGGAATGAGGGAAGGGTCTATAACTGGGATACAAAGTGAATAAATAATTTTTTAAAATTATGCATTTCTGTGCTCTTTTGAATAAAAATTTTGAATGTGGTTTAGACGATGCTTACCTCCATAGAAAAGAATATTAAAAAAAAAAAAATACAGGATTATATTTTGGCTACCAACATTGAATTTTTGAAAAACATATTTTCCCGCACAGTAAATGAGTAGAGCCAGTTATTTCATTTGCAATAACTATGGAAAATTCTTAAGTGCAAATTACTTACAGAGTTCAAATTCCTTAGTTTAAATGGCATGTTTTAAATCCTTACCCATAGTTCCTGTGATACTGATAAAGGATAAAATGCCCACCTTATAATGACCACTGAATACATATAAAGGTTGTGGTGAGGGCTGGATAATTGCCTCAGCAGAACACCCAGGTTGGGTTCCCAACCGTTCCCAACTCGTTCCCAAAGGCATTCTTAGCCCTCATTAACTCAAGGTCTAGTGCCCTCTTCTGGCCTCCTAGGGCAGTGCATATACATCTGGGCAAAACACTTAATAGAATTTTTTTTTAAGTTATAGAGATAATTTTATTTCAATCATTGACCCATGTGTTGGCTTTTGTTCTTTTATAGACATTAACTGGACTGATCAATGTAGGCAGTGTGGACTGCCAACAGTATCATTCTTTTTGTACCCAAGAAAATGTTCAAAGATATCCCGAGATAAGATTCTATCCCCAAAAGTCAAATAAAGGTTATCAGTATCAGTAAGTATTCTCTCAAATTTGAAGACATCTGTTGTAATCACTTTAATATACAGTTACCATTTAAGTTAGCCAACACATGTACTGGGAGGCCAGCACTGGAGGAGCCCCCAGAAGATGGAGAGGGAAATGAGCTAGTGGTGAAGTCCTTGTAGGGTCCCCGCTCCTACATGGCCTGGAGTAACCCTATACTTGGTGGGGAGGAAACATACCCTCCTACTGTGGCTGAGAGGAAGTAAGCGCATCAGAGTTGTCTAGCTCACCTGCTGTGGTTGTGGGGTTAGGAGACCTGTGTCCACCCTTTCCACACTACATAGGTATCCAAAAAAACACAATTGTAGTTTAGAAGTGAAAATTGAGCCATGGGTTTCTCTTTAAAAGATGGAAGATTCAGCTATGGAGAAATCACAAAAAGTACATCAATCCTGGGTTAATTCCCACCAACTTAGGGGAGGGGAAAGATAAAAAGATACAAAGACTGGTAAAAATATATTTGAAGACATGTAACTTTTATTTATCTTGTGGAAAGAGACACTAGGTGACATTGACATTGATTTTTTTTTTAATTGCTACAGTAAGATTGTTTCTTGACCATATGCAGTAATAGAAACTACTATTTACAACTTGATTTCTTTTTTCCTTCTTTAGTAGTTACAATGGCTGGAATAGGGATGCGTATTCCCTGAGAAGCTGGGGTCTCGGGTGAGTAATTAAAATACGTGTTGTTGCATAGCACTGATTCAAAGCTGTTTGTCTTCTCATGTGCATAGTTTCCTGTGGGTTAGGATTCTAGCATTTGACATACTTGGAAAGAATGACATTTGTCACGGTGGGACTGAGCTCCATTCCGTCCTGTCCTTTGAACCATTTTTAACTTAGTAACACTTGTGGTATGCCAGAGAATGCTTGCTTTGCCTCTGTTCAATGAGAAATGCTGTTTGATTCCCTCACTGCAGATTTTTACCCCAAGCGTCCATAGATTTAACACCTCAGACTTTCAACGAGAAGGTTTTACAAGGGAAAACTCACTGGGTGGTTGATTTCTATGCTCCTTGGTGTGGACCTTGCCAGAATTTTGCTCCAGAGTTTGAACTCTTGGCTAGGGTAAGTATTGTTGTGTAGTTAAATAAAGTTTACTAACATGCATGATTTAATAATTGGTTAAAACATTAGAAACTAATTCTTAATTTAGTTTTTAAAAGTTATCTCTCAATTTAAAGAAAAAATTGTTTCTATACCTATTATCTTTCTTGAGATAGGTTTCTCTTTAAATACCTGGCAGACCTGAAATTTCCTATGTAGACAAGGCTAGCCTCAAACTCAGAGGTCTGCCTGCTTTTGTCTCCCAAGTGCTAGTATTAAAAGTGGTTAGTGACAGATTACAAGAACCCGAGTGTATGTACACATTGTTCTTGTAGTTGTGCTGCCACGCTAAGGTAGCCTCCCTACTTGTAGCCACAGGCCTCAGGCCGAGACAGCAAAGATACTTACCTTGTCCTGCTGCAGGACAACGTCCGTCAGTATAGGAGAATGGTGAAAGCAAGAAGCGAGACCCAGGACACTGTGAGGGCACACGGAACTTTGTGATAGGGGAGGGGAACTGGGGACATCTAGCTTCTGTCTAGAAGGAGCAGAGAAAGTTTAGCTTCAGACAGCCTGTGTTCAGGTGTCATGAGGCATTCACGGAGAGCAGTCCGGTAGTGCAGGCTACCAGCCCAGCCTAGGACTATAAGATCTCACTGAGAGACTGTTGCCACGACCATCCCAAAGATGGCGCTCTCGAGGGAGGTAGTAGCCTGAGGGTAAAGAAGGAGCTCCCTGAGCTGGAAAAAGAGTGGGGCTGGGGTACTTGAGGGGTGTCAGGAGAGACGAGGCAGTGTGACCCACCGTCCAACGAATACAGGCAGAAGTCCAGGTCAAGGAGCCGTCACTGTAGCCTTAAAGATGCTCCAGTGTTGGGAATGATAACAACAGAAATGAGTTGAGAGAAGCACATGCATAGATGAGGAGGGAGGGATGCGGGCCGGCGCTGAGAGGAGACACTGCAGTGATGACCTGAAGTAAGAGCTGACCTCGGCAATATAGAAGGGCTGAAATCTGAGCTGGGCTGTGGAGATGGATGCTCGGCCCCAGAAGAACAAGGCCAGTTAGGACTCAAGACAGATGTTTGGTTGTGGCGGGCTGCATGGGGTGGCTGCAGGGAGGTTGGCAGGCCAGAGGTAAAGCCTCGAGGCGCTCTTAAAGGAAGGACTGTTTATGTCAGACACATGGCAGCACAGGGGAGGCTTAAAAGGTTTGGAAAGAACAGCAGTAATCGTGTGTGAATAGGAAGAATTAATACTTAGTTTTAAAAGGAACAAAACTTGAAATATATAAAGATTTGATATATATCTTGGCTATAATTGCCAGACGGTTTATGCCATAGAGAAAGTGGCAAGATCTGTAAATTGTTTTCTTTTGTTTTTCAGATGATCAAAGGAAAAGTGAAAGCTGGGAAAGTGGACTGTCAGGCCTACCCCCAAACATGCCAGAAGGCCGGTATCAAAGCCTACCCAAGTGTTAAGTTTTATCAGTATGAAAGAGCAAAGGTATGTACAGGCTTGCGCTCCGTGCCTTCCTCAGCAGCCCGACCCCAGGGCGGTGTGGGGGTTTGTAGTTCTCCAGCTCCTCCCTTCATGATTTAAAACTATTTCCCATTGAATGATCTTCCTTTCCGGTGTGCTGAGGGACCTCAAAGGATGCTCTACTCTCTGTGCTCTCATTAATAACATTAATACATGTTGTCTCTGTGTTGTAGTAGTTATTTCCTGTGAAGGTTTATATTTCTTACTTTTTAATATAATGTTGTTTTAGTGTTCCCTTCTAAGAAGGAAAATTGAAGAAAATTACTTGATACACTGAACTCGACTTGGTAACGAGCATTGTTTGCGGAATGCTCACTAAGGGCTTTGGTTGTAAGAGTTTGGGGGCACTACTAACAATACGCCTTTTTTCTTTGTCAGTTAGGTTTGATTTTGTTGTGTTGGGTAACTGGCTTTGTAGAGCAGGCTGCCGTTGAATTTGCAGGTGTCTGCCTGCCTTTGAGTGTTAGGATCATGTGCACACAGTGGCTGGCTGTGTGGGCTTTCTGTGAAAGACAGGGCTCTGCTTGGGTCTCAGCAAACCACAATCTGTGGTCTCTGTGGTCCCTGGTTCACAAGTTGCATTTTTGAGCTAATAGGCTTGTTAAGTGAAGGCATGTAAGGCCTGTGCAGTCTGCCAGGGGAGTTGTATTTATGAACAGAACTGTGACATTTCAGCAACAATGGTGATCCCTTTTAAGACAAAGGAAGACAGGTTTTTTTTCTTTGTCTACTGAGTTATTTTGTAAGGAATTAAGTGAAAGAGCGAGGACAGAACACTTGCCTTCGTGGGTTTTTTTTGTAGTACCGAAGGCAACCACTCATGCAGCCTCCCCAGGTCACTCGTTTACACACCCACCACATAAAAATCTTTGAAATCAGTGATGCGTTTTTTAGAAATCATTTTGTGTTCTCATAATGCTGCTGCTGTTATTCTTCCAAGTCGGGGTTGACTTCTTTTGCAGCATTATGCACTTGAAGCTTGAGTTTTAAACAGCCTTAGAAGAAAAGAACCTTAAGACCTTAAGCAAGCAAGCTAATATGGAATTGTCATGTTTTAATTTAAGTACTTAAAAGATAACATGAGTGTTTTTAATTTTAGAAAAGTATATGGGAAGAGCAAATAAATTCCAGAGATGCAAAAACTATTGCTGCCTTAATTTATGGAAAATTGGAAACTCTCCAAAGCCAAGTAAAGAGAAATAAGGTAAGAGCCAGGCCTACAAGTGACTGGCAGGTAGCCAGGGTGTTCTTAGTGTGCATTCCACGCAAAAATGAATATTCAAAGCCTTGCCCATTTTGGAGAAGTACGACAGCCAAGATTATAGCCTGTAGATAATGAAATGCTTGGGAATTTGTGAACACTCCAGTTCACACAGCAGCATCATTCATCCAGCAAACTGGGGAAAGACAGGCACCCCGGCAGAGTGGATGAGCCAGATGTGGCATTGGTGCCGTGGGGTCTTTAAGGTGAGAATGAAGACTGCATCCATACCACATGGTCAGTTCTGAAAGTGTGCTTGGTGGAATGAAGCCATCCCCAAAGGGCCACATAGTGTCCAGTTGTTCCTATATGCAGTTGGGAAAGCAGGTTGTGGTTGCCAGGGCATGGTGAGAGTAGACACTGCAGTGGCTGCCAACAGTAGGGACGAGGATGGCTTTGAAGTGCAGAAAATGTTGTGAAGGTAGTAGTATAGCTGAGTATGCCACTGGACTTTCGGTGTGGACTTTCTGTTTTAATATGTGAAATATGCAAGCTGGCATATTTCAAATGATCTCAATGATCAAGTGATCTCAACAGCACTTGGGACATAGAGTAGAGACGAGCAGATCTCTGTGAGTTCAAGGCTAGCCTGATCTACATAGTACGTTCCAAGCTAGCCAGGAATGAGATCCTGTCTCCAATATAATTATTTTTTTAAGATGGATTTATTTTTATGTGCATTGGTGTTCTGCCTGCATGTCTGTGCGCAGGTCTCAGATCCTCTGGAACCAGTTACAGGCGGTTGTGAGCTGCCATGTGGGTGCTGGGAATTGAACTCTGATTAGTTCCTGGTTTGCCAATACTCTTAACCACTGAGCCATCTCTCTAGCCCCCCCAAAATAAATTTTAAAGGGAAAAATATACAATAGTTATTAAAAATAGTGATATGACTAATAGTTATTAAATTTAGTATAAATAAAATGTTGAATTATTAGCAATAAATATCCTAGAACTCCAGCCTATCTTGGAAAGCAAATGTTTCTTTGTGCTTGGTGTAGCTGGAATGTGGTTAGACCAGTACCTCAGTTTTCATCTGCCGTCGGTACTACAGGCTCCTTCCTGCTGCTTGTCTCAAGCCAATTTGTCTCCTCTGTTTTTTAGCTCTGTTGTCAGCATACTGAGGAGTAGACTCTGAGTGTTGGATGCATGTCAGTAGAATTGAATTCAGTCTCAGAAAGCCAGAGTAGTGACAGACACAGCACCTCCTCTGAGAGGCAGGGGCGTTATAGAACCTAGCTAGCTCTGTAGAGCAGGTAATGGGATCCCTGAGTGAGGCAAGGCTTATGGCTTGTTTCCCAAACATCCTTACCACATCTCAGGGGTAGGGGAGATATGAATCCATGTCTTTTTTAGTGTCTACAGTAAACATGTGTTCCTAATGTTTGGGTTATTTTAATTTTTTCAAGTTACTATAAAACTTACGTTAAATATTTTTAAATGTGTTATTACTCATAAGCCAAAATACTGTAACTGAAATTAACATACAATATTATCATTTAATCTCTTCATTTCTTTGCTGTTGCTGTGATAAAATACTCTGACAGAAGCAACGTAGGATAAAAAACGGTTCTTCTGACTCACTGTCCAGAAGCACAGTCCGTCAAGGGGAAGTCAAGGGTGCAGGAGCAGGCACGTGAAGTGGGGGCGTGGCACCCAGTCAGGAAACAATTGAGATGAATGCGTGCTGCCCAGTGCCCTCTCTCCATCGTCCAAGTCCAGGCTCCCTGCTAGGAGTGGCACCGTCACAGTGGGACAGTCTCCCCATCTCAGCCATGGGAGAGAGTCCATCCCTTGACAATAGCAGCATCCCACTTGGAGAGTAGTTGTGTGCGGGGGAAACCGACTTTTCCATTGTTAGTTTAGCGAAGATGCTTTGTGCGGTACTCCATTCAGTAAGAGCATTCAGTATTTGTAAGAAATGAAATATTGATTACCTTGTAATACCTTTCTCGTTTAATCACTTTACATTAATACAGGATGAACTTTGATGATGTTGAAGAAAAATACTGTAAGGGAAAGAACCTGGAAAACGGCATCAGAAGATCCTTTCCAAAGTTAAAATGCTCTTGAAGAAGCGGATGCCCTTGGCCTTGCGGTTGTCTGTGTGAGGCTGCAGTCTGCACACTTCCTGCCGAAAGCCACATGGCGCCGTCTGGGACTGAGGCCACATGTGGTTCTTTGTTGCCTCTTTGTTGTTGTTGTTAATCCTTTTAGAAACACAAACATCGTTCTTAGCTCAGGGCCATACAGAAGTATTCCACAGGCCAAGTCCAGCCCAGCGATTCGTGTGCTGACTACCCCAACTGATGTTTGGACGCCTGGCCCTCTGTGTGCGTCTGTCATCTCCACACCGCACAAAGTGGGTGTGGCTTTTTGCTGGTAATTGTGTGATGGGCCTCAAAAGGAGGACCTTGGGTTCAGTCACACCTAACAGTTCTGTCTCTGACCATATATTTTATTTTGACTATTTTCCTAATATGGCAAAATAAAACTGCGCTCATTTTTCATACTATATAGTATTGTGTATACAGAGGTTCTCCTTTTGTTTTCTTGCAAGAGTTGAAGAGATGTTCTTAATTTATCACAATGGTAAATGTAAAAATCTTGTAAGCTGTGATCTCTAGGACAAAGTAAGGAAAAGTATTTACAGCAATCCATTG
The DNA here is from genome assembly GCF_907164565.1 of Psammomys obesus. NCBI lineage: Eukaryota > Metazoa > Chordata > Mammalia > Rodentia > Muridae > Psammomys > Psammomys obesus. The sequence continues at coordinate 4,826,473 of NW_026585895.1, read as the reverse complement.
AACAGTGTAGAAATCACAAGTGGGCCTGTGTTTTAATGTGCACGTATTTGTTTATTTGCTTTCATAAATATGTTCCTACTAATGGTTTTGTTTGAAGTATCTTCCTGATGTTGACACATTTGCCTTCTGGGGTCTCTGTTTTGATCATTCACATTGATTTTTTTTTTTCCCTATAGCTGTGGTTTTTACTCCTATCAATATTCACTATTCAAATAAGAACAATCCTTTTAGATTTATTTTAATGTGACTTATTATGACGTTGTTACTCAGCTATTCCTGACAAAGGCGGTCTTTCTCAGTAAAGCGTTGCCATAAGAGCTGAAGTCAAGCACATGGTGGACACTTGTCGTTTCTCAGTTGTTTGGACTCTCCTGCAACTCAGAAGGCAGAGTGAGCTATAGTTCAGTTCTCTCCACAGCACATGGGATGGTCAAAGGATGCCAGTAAATAAAGTCAAATTATTTTTTCTAAAGCGCTTTTGAAGATCATTGTTGTGTTTGGAAGCTCATTATCACTTTATCTTACTCCCTAGTCTGTCTTCATAGAGGTTATATCATAGTTATGATTGATGGGAAAGCGATGCGCTGTGTTCTCGATTCTAACCGAATTCAGATTCTCTTGTGCCAGTCATGGTTGAAAATGGCAAGAGCCTTCCATCTATTAAACTTTAGAAACCTACAGTTTCTTCTAAAAGTGGCTTGTTCACGTGAAATTCCCCAAATGGAAAGAAGTCTGACTTAGTAAAAGCACACTAACTTGAACTAGTCACATGCACACCGCTTCCTGCACTGGGCAGCAACACGTGCACCCCTCGAGCCGTGAACCCACAGCTTAGAGTGGGGGCTTAGAGTGCTGCTACAGCAAACTCCTGTGCTTGGTGGTAGACGCTGTCTGGTGGCGTCAGCTGTGTGCTTATGGCATGCGTGCACTCGTCAGCAGCGGTGTCTGGTCTTCCAGAGCTGGCAAGCCCGCTGATGTGTAACGGAGCTCACCCCTAAGGCGTGTCACATGTAGAGTGCCGTGCGCCTCACCCAGCAGACCAGAGCAACACCTGGGAGGCAGCTTGTGTAGAGGTGACTAGAACTTGTGTTGGATTCGAGGGGCCGGGGAGGCAGCGCTTTGGGTGAAGCACTTGGCCAGGCAAGCTTAAGGATCTCAGCCCATCCAGAGCCGGGTGAGCTGGGGGTGTGCGTGCTCCCAGAACACTCCAGCCATGCCTGCGTAATTCCCGGTGTGCCCAGAGCTTAGAGCATGGCTTTACCCACAGGGGTGCGTGTGTTTAATTAAACAGAACTGCGCTCTACAGATTACTGTACTAGTAATTCATCTGTGATAAGATTTACTGAGTGTGTTATTATTTCATATGTGATGGTCTGAATGCAAATACTTCATAGAAGTAAAAATCCCAAAGTCTAAACAAACTGGGGAGAAAAAAAAAAAATAGCTAGTGACTTGGTGAGAGAAGACTGTAAAATCCCACAAAACCTGACTTCAAAATATACTATAAAATCATAGTAACAGAAACAGCGTTGTGCCAACATTAAAAACTGGTAGGTCAGTGGAAAAGAGGGCCCTGAAATTATACTCACATATGGACAATTGATCTTCAACCAAGACTCCGAGAGTGGAGAGTGGAGGAAATGCTAGCAGAAGGGGGAATTCTTTTGTTCTCTTTTTCCAGACACAAAAATCAATTAAAAAATACCTGAATGTAAAGGCTGATATTTTATAAATCACTGTAAGGAAATATAGACAGAACACTTGAAGATGGTACTGTAGCGATGATCTTGTGAGGACACCAGAGACAGGCACAAAAAGATAAAATTATCTTCCACTAAAAACTGACAGGAAATCATTCAGAGAAAACCTTAGTGTGTGGAAGTAAAAACTTCACCTAAGATCTTAATGTCCAGATAATAATTCAAAGTAGCATGAAGATATGACCCATCTGTGTAGTCAACAAATACAGAAAACTGCGCAGCCGCACTGATGAAGAAACGCACACCAGCCACCCCTTCCAGTGGCTGTCGTCACACACACGGAGGGGCCAAGGCACACAGTGGGACGTCTTCAGCCGTGGAGCGCTGCTGTTCGCTGTACTAAGTGAAATAAGCTAGGCCCAGAAAAATGCCGCCCTTCGGTTGCCTATGAGGAGTATCAAGGCCTCTACAAGAGCAGGAGTGGCCACTGCGCCATCGTAAGCTGGAGGGAGGGCGGGCAGCGAGACAGGTGGAAGGAAGGCTGGCCAAACAGTGGCATTTCTCCTGGTTCTTGAGCAGTTAACTGGGTGAGCACCCTACATGAGAGCTGCTGAGATGGTTTGGGGCGTTAAAGGCGCCTGCTTCGGAAACCCACCCCGCCCCAACCTGAGCTCAATCCCCAAGACTCAGCTCCCCAGGGAGGAGGCAAGAACCTACTCCCCATGTGTGCCGTGGCACGTGCATGCTCCCACACGAGCACTAAATAACTAAATCTTTTTAAAAATCTGTAATACACACCAGTGCACTAAAGAGCAGGAAATCATAGGAGTGGCTACCGCCTGGATGGCTGGAGCGGCAGCGGCCCGGTGCTTGCCTTCTGTATGCCTTGAACATAGTACTGTGCCCAGACACGTGCAAATGTCACAACGAAAGCATATCGCTGCTAGTTCCTGTTTAGGTAGTAGCCTTCACAATGCCTGATATTGCAACTGATGTTTCCAAGATGCTTACTAGAAAATCGAATGTATCTTTGGCAATGAGGCCACGCCTACTCCTTTAAAAAGAACTTTCTCAGTTTTCCTAACTTGATTTTCTCCTAAGAAGTCCCTCAGGCGGGCTTCCCTGTGGGTATTAATTAGAAACACCAGGCACCAGTAGGTGGCAGTGAGAAGTAAGCAGAGACTTCATTCCACATGGGGGAAGATAAGGTCCCACTGTAACTGCCAGTCCTGTGTAGGCAGCCCCATGGTTGGCGTTGTTTTCTGGCTAAAAACATCCTGAGCATCAGGGATTGACTAGCGAAATTGAAAGCAAAGTCAAGTCTGTGATTGATGCAAGATGGCAAACGGTGAAGAGCGTGACAACACATGTAACCCTCATAGGCCCCGGAGCGGAAGGCTCCGCACATGTCTCGGAGCACACAGACTCCCGCGAGAGAAGAACACTGCCTCGTTGACATGTCTCGCTTCAGAAGATTTAACACAATCATCAAACTGCACGGATGCTTTTTCTTCATACGCCTCAGAGTTTCTGTGCTCTTTTAAACGTATGCAGTAAAGTTCCCACTCTCACTTCTAAAGGACTGTTGTCCGAAAGTGGAGTCCCAGTCCTGTGACCCAGTTCCTTAGTGGGCTTGGTAGTTTGGCTTACTTTATCTCTCTGTACCATGACTGATTTGCTAAGTGGAAAAAAGGTGTCTCTTTTACCTATTTTATCAGCTTAGACATGTAGATAAAACACATTTTTTTAATGTGCAGACAAAGAACAAAATGTAGAAATTTATGAAACAGGAAAAGGAATTTGTGTGTGTGTGTGTCTAATCAGCCAACTATAGTGTGTAGAGTTTTTGGATCTTGATTTGCACACACACACAAAAAAGGGCAGGGTATGAAGACACAGCACAGTAGTAGACACAAGGCGCTGGGGGAAAACCGGGGTGGGGAATGAGGGGTGAGAAGAGCAGGAGGACCAAGAAGGAAGGAGAGGGGGGAGAAAAGAAACACGAAAATTGAAAATGATATTTAACGGGAGTGTTCTGTTTATACGTAGGCTGATTTTTCTTAATGATGCCAATATCCAATATTTGCTTCAAAATATAGAGAATAGAGAGAAAATAAAATGGGTAGGGCTGGGTCATACAGAATTCCAATGATGGAGGTGGCTGGCCCAAAATACAAATGATGAAGAGGAGGGTCATATAAAGGTTAATGAACTCCTTTGAAATACTCCATGATAAAGATTTGGTATTGACCAATTTTTAATTTTAAAATGCTTAATAAAAAATTTTTTAAGGAAACAAATGAAGCATTAAAATTGTCTGCCAGCAAATCAATCACTAAGTTAGAAGGAGGGGGTCGATGGGTGGAAGTAGCTTTGGCCAGAGGGAGGAGCCATGTGAGGTAGGCTGCCTCACCTCCTTCACATCCTCTCCCTGGAGTCTAGTCTACTTCTCTGCAAGAGACCCTGAAAGTGCTTTGACATCACAGCCTGTTCCCTCAATAACACCTGAGACTGAATCCTCAGGCGCAAACCACCAACAAGAGTTCTTGTCTAGTCAAACAACTCACGGAGCTCTTAACCGTTGCCTCCAAGAAAGATCAGCCAATTCAGGGCGGGCGAACTGTCTTAGGGAGCCAAGATGACCTCTGCTGTCCCAGAAGAGGACCTAAGTGACTGGCAGCACCAGTGCCCAGACTAGGTAACGATCCATCAGTGATTATCACACTGCACAGAGTCTCAGCTTCTCTCTTCCCCACCCTCTCCTTCCTTCCCTTTCTCCCTCCCTCCGTGTGTGTGCACGTTTATTCTTTCAGTACCACTTCTAAATAAAAGCATAACATACCGGAAACTAGATCTTTTCCCTTAAGGGAATTCCATGTGTTATACCACCGCTAAACTGGTTCTTTAGACCTGGGAATACTAGTATTTCTTTAACAGAGCTAATTCTATCTGAGGCACCGCACATACAAAACTCATATCATGGGCTCATGTGGCTTGAACATGGAACATGCATGTACACACTAACCTTGTGTGTTCTAAAGTCACAGAAAGAAGGTCCTCACCCTTCCCCTGTGTGCTAAGCTAGAGCTTATCAGTCCTTTCATTATTTTTGCTTTCTTTTTCAAGTATGTAGCCCAAGCTGCCCTCAAACTGAAAATCCTCCTGCCTCAGCTTCCTGAGTGCTGAGGTTACAGGCTCACACCATTAGACCTGCTTTCCATTGTTACGTAATGTTGCCTAAATTCAGACCTCTAGGGAGCCTGTAACAGCGCTGAAGATTCATTTCCATGTCCCTGCTATGAGTATGACAGTTGGCATGGTGCTTGGGCCAGAAACACACTGAGCTATGCCCTAACGCCCCAGGGTGGGTCCAAACTAATCCTAACCAATAGAAAGGATTTGTTTGTTTGTTTTGTTTCAGAAAGGTAAAATTGAAGATTCAAGTTATGAATGTTTTGTTTTAATGTTTTCAGATTTTACAAGAGCCTGGATATTATTTGTAGAAACTACGGTCTGAATGTTAGTGCCTCCCCTCCCCAAGGCACACACACACACACACACACACACACACACCAGATTCATCCTTTGAAATCCTAACCCTCGAGCTGGAGAGATAGCTCAGAGGTTAAGAGCACTGGCTGCTCTTCCAAAGGTTCTGAGTTCAATTGTCAGCGACCCCATGGTGGCTCACATCTATAGTGAGATCTGGTGCCCTCTTCTGGCGTGCAGATGTAAATGCAGGCAGAACACTGTATACGTAATAAATAAATCAAGAAGAAAGGAAGAAAAGAAATCCTAACCTCCCCCCCAAGTGACATTAGGAGGAGGGTTTTGGAGAGAGATGAATAATTTTTTATATAGAACCTGAAAGCTAGCCAGGACCCAGCAAAAGGTGACATCTATGATATAAACCTGGGTCCTTACCAGATGCTGAGCCAAAGCTCAGAGAAACAAGTCTGTGTTTACAAGCCACCGCGTGGTGTGTGTCGCGGCAGCTTAGGCAGAGCGGTGGGGATTCCGGCTTACCGATGACAGCAGAGGGCTCTGGGCAGGCGCAGTGGAGGCAGGGAGGCCAGAAGAAGCAGGCACTTGGCCCTGGAGAGCTGTAACTGGCAGGTCCATTTGAGAATTTCAGTTTTGTCCCGGTCACGTGTTCCCTTCTGCAAAACAAACAGAATGGCCATTGACACATGTGAGAAAATGTTTTTTTTTCTCCTTTCACTGAAAAAGTATTTAATTTGTTTGACCCCTCTCTGATTTTGAGTCCACAGATAACACATGAACATAGGCTTGTTACAAAATTCAACACACGGGGACTGGAGAGATGATTTGGTGGGTACTGGCTGCTCTTCTAGAGGACTCAGGTTCCGTTCCCAGCACCCACATCGAAGTTAACAACTGTCTGTAGCTCTGGTCCCTTAGGAGCCAACACTCTCTTTCAGTCTCTACAGGTATTGCGTGACATTCAAGATGCAATGTGAGATGCTCATGCGGGCAAAACGCCCATGCACATAAGACAAAATTAAAAAATTAATACACAGAAATCAACGGAGGCTGTAAGGTCAAACCAACCTGCGACGTCCTCGGTTGGCAGAATCCTAGCTACAACTTTACGTATGTAACTACAAAGATCAACTGCCTTGAGGAAACGCTGAGAAATGGTTTGGCGTGGATTTGTTTTTTCCTGAGTTTACGGCTCATGCCGGGAATCCCAGCACTTGGAAGGAAGATGGCCGCAGATTGAGGCCAGGCTAGGTGACAGTGAGTTCCAGGCCAATTTGAGCAACTGTGTGAAAATCTGTCTCAAATAATCAAAACAAGTAAAAAGTAACTTTTTGCACCTTCAATTTTCATGTAACTTGGTGTCTTAAAGGCTCCAACTCACTACTACTTAAAACCTGAACTTTTTCCCTACTGTTCTATAATGTTTTAATAACATATATTATATGTTATTAAACTAATATAACCTAAGTATTTATTATAAACAATTTAGATATGTTTCTTCTCTCTGACAAAGCCATGAATACCAAATTCATCACTCAAATGTGTATCATGCTGTGTGTGTGTAATGCATGGTGTGTGTGTATAGAACTTGGCATTGTTGGGTGGAGAGATGGCTCAGAGGTTAAGAGCACTGGCTGTTCCTCCAAAGGTCCCGAGTTCAATTACTGGCAACCACATGGTGGCTCACAACCATCTAGAATGAGATCTGGTGCCCTCTTCTGGTGTGCAGGCACACCTGCAGGCAGAACACTGTACACACAATAAATAAAATAAATAAATCTTTTTTAAAAAGAATTTGGTATTGTCTAAGTGTCCTTCGAAAAGAGCTGTGTTCATTTCTGAAATAGTCCATGGTGTGACACCATCTGTTCCTTATTCTTTTAACACTGTAGACTCAGAGTACCAATATCATCCATGTTTTCAATTTTACTGGTCAAAACATTTCAGTGATCTTTCCATTTGCCTATCATTTTGTGCCATTATTAGTCATTGGCATTTCTTCGGTGAATTGTGTGTTTTTCCCAATTTTTCCATTCATCTATTAACATGATACATTAGCCAATTAATCCTAAAATCTTCAGGCCTTCCCACAGTAAAACTTTGTTTCTCCCTCACACTGCATGGCCACAGTGAGTCACCCAGATAGAGCCACAGACAGTAGCTTCAATAGCAATGTCCTCAAGACTGGAGAACTCCATCTGGTTCACAGAAGCAGCAAACATCACTTATCTGGACAGAAATATTCATGTTTACACTTAACGGCAGGGGTAGAAACTTACAAAATTGTGGAATATTTGCTACTTATTACTGTCTCTGACACAGTTTGGAGTATTTGTTATTTTATTGAGAAATGTTGACGTTACGTGGATATGAATTTATTGGGTACATTTGTAATATATGATGTTGAATTTTACATGCAAAAAAAATATCTTGAAAAATATCATTGGGAAAAATACCAGCTAGGATCAGCTGGGATCAGAGTAAACACAGCTATCTTCACTTGGTCATTAGTTTATCCATCAACTGTATGGATTTCATCAAGTCAATTTTAGCTCAACTGATCCCATGACTGTGGTGGATGAGACCTCTTCTTGCGGATGCTATGGACTTGGTGAGCTGTCCGTGCTAAGCCACGCTGTAACAACATGCTTATCACACCCTCATCGGCACAGTCTCTGGGATGTGTGTCAGAAAGAGTGCGGCGAGGCTGGAGAGATGGCTCAGTGGTTAAGAGGCTCTTGCAGAGGACTTGGGTTCAGTTCCCAGCACTTACATGGTGGCTTGAAATATCTATGCCTCCAGTTCTAGGGAATCTGACAGCCTTTTCTGACCTCTGTGGGCACCAGGCACATACATAAAATAAGTCTTTTTAAAACTGGTTTTTAAAAAGAAAAGTGTGGGTCTAGTTCCCTTAACTGTTACTTTCCTGGTGTCTAGGTTCTGAATAATTTATAACTTGTATTGCTCAAGCAGTTAGGACAAACCCATGGTATACTCCCCTTCCTTAGCCCAAGAAGGAACTCGTCGAAGCCACAGATGGCCGCCCATGTCTTTCTGAGCAAGGCTGGTATGTCAGCAATTTCATATTGAAACCAGCTCTACAGTAAGATAGTTTTAAGACTAGGTATATTTGCAGTGGCTTGTAATAGGAAATGAATGGTTTTAGAGTTAGGCATTTGGGGGCTGGAGAGGTGGCTCAGTGGTTAAAAGCACTGGTTGTTCTTCCAGGGTTCAATTCCAAACCCCCACCTGGCAGCTCACAACTATCTGTAGCTTCAACTCCCGGGGATCTGGCGTGCTCACAGACGTACATGCACAGACACACATGAAGGCAAAACACCAATGCACATTAAAATGTTTTAAATAGAATAAAAATTTAAAATAGTTAGCAGTTCTAAGATAATGAGCAGAAAATTAAAACCTTTTCCTTAGAGCAGACAGGAAGAGAGGAGGAAAAAGGACACCAGGATAGGTTAGCGTGGTGGAGAAGGAACCATGTGGGCTGGGAGGAAGGACTCCAATAATGGTGTGGAAAGGCCCAAATAAAGAACACAAGCAAGTGTCTTGGGATTATGGATGGAAGGTGGTCTAGATAAAAATGGTTAAGGTGATGGCATTGGATGGGGCTGAGAGGTGGATGTTGAGGTTATTGAGACAATTTAGGTACAAATAGGTAATTATACCCTCTAAAAACAACAAACAAACAAACCTGCTCCTTGCTGTAACCTCATAACTAGGTATGATAAACATTGAAAGCCATTCTTGAGAGAACTGAGGGGCCAGGAAGAGATCTCAGTGGTTAAAAGTCCTTGCTGCCCAAGTACAGCACCCTAAGTTTGATCCCAGCAGCCCACAGGAGGGTGGAAGAAGAGAGCCTACTCTACAAGGAGCACAAGCCCAATGGTGTCCCCCAGTCACGGTGGGCTAAGCCCTCCCCATCAATCATACCTAGGAAAACACCCTTACAGCCTTGTCCCCCTGTAGCCAGATCTTACAGAAGCATTTTCTCAATTGAAGTTCTCTCCTCTCAGATGACTGGGTCAAGTTGACATAAAACTAGCTAGGACAGAGGCCTTGTGAGATTTCCCCCATCCATGCTGGCACACCAACTCACATTTCGTTATGTGGGTTTTGTTTAGGCAGCCATTTTGCCGAGATTTCATGGGTGTGCTTCCCTGTCATGCCTATAAGACACTATCTTACCACAGGAATCTTACCCTTCCGGCTCTTCCAGCCTTTCTGCCCCCTTTCCATGTTCCCTGGTTTAGGAAGATGGCAGTAGCAGGTTCTCCTCTAGAGTCTATGAGTCTTTCAGCAATGAGTTTGCATCAATCCCCTCCTGTTAGGCTGTGTTTAAGTCTAATAGACTTAATAATAACCAATAGTTGTTGGTGGCCCCAAGATACAAGTACCGCTATTGCACCTTGAAGATGTTTCTGGGCTGGTCACTGTGTGGTGTGTAGACTTTGCAACTGGATAACACCACTGATGGGTTTTTCTTCCTTGTCAACTTGCAAGGTACCTTCAGGGACCACAAAATCTAGTCCTCAGAGATGACATTTCCAGATCAGTTTGAACCTCATTCTGTGTCCAAAATGTGTGGTGCGTAGGATGTTGTCTTCAGCAACAGGGTCTTAGCAAGGCAGCCGAGGGCAGTGGCGATGGCCTACATTGTTTGGGGAATCTGCTGAATGCTGCCTGACCAAGAACTCAAGAGGAAGGTTCCCATGCCTGACACTGTAGTTTTGTTAGATAGTCTGTCCTTGGTTTTTCTGTTTGTTTTTGCTTTTGTTCTGAGACAGGATCTCCCTGTGCAGCACAGTCGGCCTGAAATGATTAATCCTGCCTCAGCTCCCAAGTAGCCGGGATTGCAGCTACGTGTTTACCCCACCTGGCTTAGGTTTGCTTTTAACTGTTGTGGGTTTTTTTTTTTTTTTTTTTCATATCAGAACATTTAAGAAATTTGGTTAGTTGCGTTTTGTACCTTGCTTCACATTAGTCTGTGTGGAGCCTGTTCGTCCTGTACCTCATCCTTAAACTCCAAAATGCATCTTCTACTGCAGAGCCTCCATTGACTTCTTACTTAGACCACAGTGGTCTGTGAATTTCTGAAGACATTTAACTCTCAACCATGTGACTTAGTGTTTGTGCGCGCGCGCACACACACACACACACACACACACACACCACACTTTTATTCAGTCTTGTGTTACCCCCCAAGCTTTCACATACTTTGCTATCTCTCAAGCTAGACTGATAGATTTTCAAGAGTAGGAGAAATTGGCTTAATACAGACAGACGGTCAGTTGGACTTGAGAGCTGATGAGGTTTATCCACAAAACACACTCATTTCACTTACATGGCTGGAGGCAAAAACTGAGATGCTTACAACGCAAACACTTCGTTCCTGCAGAGCTAAACAATACTTAGACGTGTTTAAATCTAAGAAATAAACTGTGGCAAAAGGCATTGGCTACTGAGGCCTCTTCTCAAAGAGAACTACAGACCGTAGCTACCTTCCAGCATGGAAGTCATATGCCTGCTGGCATTGTTCACTAGTTTCACTGCCGCTGAGCTCGCATTTTCTCACTTGTCCTTGCTTTGCTTTGTTTTGCAAGTCACAGATCCTCCTCCCCCGACTCTTTTCCTCTTTGTTCATTCTTCTAATAATTAAGCTTAATGACATAGTTTCAAGTAAACACTTTAATAGTTCTTCATTTACGATAAAGTATGAACTACATAAACTCAAAGGATGAATACCCACACCCACACAGAAATTTACCCTACCTGAAATCTGTGCCCTCAGAAGTAGGGCAATTCATCCATCACTGGCTTGAGCCATAAAATTGGAATCCAGGCAATAATTCTCCAATTAAAGAAACTCTCCAGCCTGGGATTCTGTCCTCCTGAATCCTAACTAGTTGGCAACAAAAGCTATCCTGCCTTGGTGTGAATAAGCCTTAACATAAAACTCTTTACCCAGCCTGAAAAGTTAGAAATTAAGGGAGAAATATATTCAGGTAGACATTTATACACAACATTTTGAATACCATTTTGGTCAAATTAGTCTCAAATGAGTTACTGTAAAGTAAAATTTAGGGAAAAAAACATATAAACGTCTTGAACTTTAATAGCTCAGCCCAACTAGAAATTAATGCGTGTTCTGATATAAGGCTGGGAAATAGATTTCTCCCTGATGATTACACAGCTGGTCATTAAATACTGTCCACAGCAACAACAGTTCCGTGGCTTGTCTTCCAAATACTCTCCACCATGGCCTCCTCTATGGAAGCCAGCTACAATAATGCCTCCTTATTTCGTCTCTCACATATCTTTAACAAATCTAGCATTCCTGTGTGTAATCTGTACAAAATGTGTCAAAACAAACCCTCAAATATGTTGATAAGACACCAAGAAGGAACCCTGGGAATTCTGTGGTTTCTAAAGTTCTTAAGGCTTCTATTTACAGCTGGTAGCTTTAATTTGTTCCAGCAAGAGTACCAAATTAATGGTCAAATATCAAAGTTGCATTTCAAAAAGAAAGAGGACATTTAAAGAGTTTGCAGATTACATTTTTATTTTTATAAAGTACTGAGTATATGAGTTTTAAATTGAATTCTAAATAATGGAACCTTCAAGGAAATCAGAGAGCCAGATGCTGCAGCTTTCCTGAGTTCCAGCCTGGCCTTCCTGGATCCCCTGACCCAAACTACATGAAGTTTGAAAGCTGGGGCACTGTCATCTTCACATTTTAGGTCATGGATTCAGAGCTTAATATGTTTTGGGAAGAGGTGAATGAAAGAAGACACTAGGAATACAAAGCAGCCACCTCCCAAATGCACGCACAGCTCCGTGCTCATTTGTGCTATAGTCACGCACAGGTCTCAGTGGCTCGAATTGCATCAGCTGAAGTACACACTGACTTTGAATCAAGTGAGATTACGTCAGTGTAGTGAGTTATCGCTATGGAATGGAGTAAGATTTTGAACTAAAAAATAATAATGATGATGTGAAAATTCCATCCAAGCTCTTTCTTCCCAGGAAGCTTTTTTATTTGTCAGAAAACTTAATGAAATTAAGTGATTTCAATTTTAGCTGCCTGTTTGGCACTTTGTGTTAATGCCAGCAAAGTGTCAGTCCAAAGACTAATTGCTTAACCTATTTCATTTGTCCTACACAGATTACAGGCCTCTTATAAGCGATCCAGCTAAATCACACACAGGTTTCTTACTGTGCAATGTTTTTTAATCTCTTGCTCTTCTGTTCCCTTGCAGCTCCGTGGATGCAGCCGACAGTACTTACACGCCACAGTATCAAATTCCATTGCTACCTGGAAAAGATCTCTGTGGTCCAAAACCTCAGTCAGAGGGTTACGGATGCCAGGATCAGTGAAGCACGTCTTACGGAGCTGGGGAAAGTCCATCCCATCCCACAACTCCAAAACACAAGGGAAAGTATGAAAATGCCCATAACTCCAAAATGACACCTGCCCCCCAGAGACAAAATTCAAACTCTTGAGCCTGTAGGGGAACATTTCATATCCAAACCACACCGATAACAAAGGCAAAAATGCCATGTTAGAGTTCTATAACAGGTACGTGGGAAATTGCCCTGTCTCACAGCTCATTTGGGAAATGCAACTCAGAACCACAATACTCAATCCCAGCTATAACAGCTATGGTCATGAAAACAATACCTAAATGGTGAGTAGGACCTAGATAAATGTAGGCATTTTTGACATAGTTAGCAAAGAGAAGGAATAAATCAATAGAGCTCTATGAAAACCAGCATGGCGCTGCCTCAGAAATAAAAACCCTGGGCGACGATGGAGGCCGAAAGGAGGAGCATCTCACTTCCCGGACCTCCTCCGAGGTCTGTGATGCCAGTGTGGCTAGTGGTCCTGATGCAGCTAGGAACCAGTCTGATGTCTGAGGCCCATGTTACCAGCTCACACCGTGTGATGTCTGTGGTCTCTGCCTCTGCGTGGGGCCGTGTTGTTGATGTGAGTGTCTCGCACTGCCTCGTGAGGCCATGATGACCCCGTGAGGGTCCGGGCAGCCTCTGAGGGCCTTGTCTGAGTCTGTGGCCCTGCTGCAGCGGAGAGCCATGCTTGTGGTCTGTGCTGTCACCAGAAACCGTGAGGAAGCCCACGATCTGGGCTCTGACTGACTGTAAAGAGCTTCTCCGGCAGCGACATCGATGACTGAGAAAGAGCGATGCGCAAGGCTTCCGTGACGACCCCTACTCCCCACCCCCTCGCAAAAAGTCACAGCCTAAACAGAAAGTCTTTAAAGAGAACTTTTTAAAAGTGTGATAAGGACGCTGAGTTATGGCTTCCCAGAATTGATGGCCTCGTGGGGGGGGGGGGTCTCAGTTGTATTTAAGGGGCAGGCTACTGAGAGCTTGAGCATGCTCCAGTGAGCACACAGAGAACACACACTGGACTTGTTTATTTTATTTTATTTTGAGGGGGAGGTCATAAGGGCAGGAGAGGGAGGCATGGAAGGACTGGAAAGCGGATGTGGTCGGGAGTGTATGATGTGAATTTCCAAAAAAAAAAAAAAATCAATAAAAATACTATGTTGAAAAAAAAAAGCTGTCTATGTTTCTTGCAGTTCCACCAATGGATACACATATGCACAGGAGATGAAATAAATATGCACGGCTGTGTCTATGCCAACATTACTCATAGAGAAAGCATGAGGTAGCACTCCAGCAGTGAATGAAGAAAACATGGCATATGAGTATCTTCTCAGCCAGAGGAAAAGACTGAGATCTTGTCATCCATCGCAACATGGATAGAACAGATCATTGCATTAAGTGAAATAAGCCAGGTATAGAGAAAGCCCACATTTTCTCATCATGTATTTGTGGAAACTAAGGGTTAACCTCGAGGAACGGAGTGGGAGGGTGGCCATCACAAACTGGGCAAGGGAGACAGAGAGGAGTTAAGTTACATCACCAAGGCACAGAAGAGTGGGCATTGGTTTTACGTGGCATGGTGCAGAATCTATTCAAGTGGCCTACGCTATATTTCAAAATGACTAGGAAGAGGGAGAAATACCACATAAAAATGGCTCATATTTGATTTAAAAGATCATTAAAAAGTCTTATTCCAGATTGCTTATTTACCACTCAGAAGACAGTGGGACCTGGGAGAGAGGACTGATGGGTGAGACAAACTAAAGTCTCATGCAGGAGCCAACTTTATTCAGAGTGTGGGACAGTTTATCCTCCGCGTGTTAAAGAAGGGTCACGTGAATGCAGGGTTCACTCACAGGGACAAGCCGCACACAACGGGCAAGCTACACACAGCGGGTCACGTCTTTCCATGAAGGCATATGAACAAATAACAATATCCAGTTGGGACGGGTACTGGGAAGCGGCCTCACTCCTGTCTGCTGCACCTGGGAGGAGCACGGACACACATTCCAAGACCAGTTCCTTGTTTTGAATAAACTGAGGTCTCAAGACTCCTGTTTTCCTGGAGTTTTCTCACAAGTACTCTGAATTCTTCTCAAAGGATTTTTTTCCTTGAACCACTTTCCGACATGTAACCTTAAATTTCTTTTACAGTTAAGTGTGTGTGTATTTGTGTGTGTGAGAGAGAGTATGTGTGTGCACGGGCGTGTATATGCGTGTGCTGTGTGATAGTGCACACATAGTAAGAGTTGGTTCTCTTCTTTCCCACTTGGTGGTGTATTGGGGCTTGAACTCAGATCCTCAGGTGTGGCAGTAGGCACGTTATCTACTGAGCCATTGCACCTACCTCATTCAGATTAATACACATTGTACCCACGCACTGAATTACCATAAAGCACACCATAAAATGAACAAATAACACATCTTGATTTTCTTTTCAAAAGAAAAAAACATCTACCATTCCCAGCCTCAGCTCACTGTTAAACAGAGCTGTGCCCCTGGCAAGCAAACAACCACAAACTCATTGCCACTCACATTTTTACCACGCTCGGTGGAGAGAAAGGGCTCTGGACAGAGGCCGGCTGGGTCTACAGTCCATTGTGTTCTCTAAATAGCCTGAGATGTTTTCCCAGATGAAGCCAGACCAATAGAGCACCGCAAACCTGACCGCATCTTCGGCAACCCCCATCCCCACAGGAGAGCCAGCCTTTCATTGAATTTGGCCTGTGTGGTTGTTACACACTGTGAAACAGTGTGGGATGTTATTAAGAAATGGGCCTGTGAAAAAAATCTGTCAGATTTATTGGAAAAGAGTGTCCTCTGTATCACACAGTGGCTTCTTTGTGAGATTTACAGAGAACCTTCTTCCTGGTCCCCTAACCAGAAATAATTATGCTTCTCTTGAGTAACTGGCTTGTTTTTATCTCCTAAACGCTGTGAATCATGTCATGGATCATTTTCCCTTCTCAGCTCTGTCTGCCAAGAATCTTAGAGGCAAATTTGTGGTCAGTCTCTAGCAAGACCACAGAGCTTACAATTTCTACTCTGTGTATTAACCGTCTTTCCAGTTTCATTGTCGGGGTGGAAAAGTGTCCCAGAGCCAACAAGGCCTGCATTTTAAGCCCCAGGTCTCCAACACTTAAAATTTATGTGGTCATTATCACTGACCCATGCGCTGTTTTGCCATGTCTAAACTGGAAATAATGACAACTCTCTCATGGAGTTTGCACTAGGATAAACTGAATTCATATATGCAAGAAGCTTAAGACAGAGCCTGACATAGAGCAAGCAAATGATTTGTGTTTAGACGTTATTCTCACCTTTATTATTTTTACTTTTCTTTGATATGATCTGTCTCCCAATGGTGGCTCACAACCATCCCTAACTCTATTTCCAGGACCAATGCCTTCTTTTGATCTCTATATGCACCAAGCATGTACATGGTACATGTACATACAGCAGACAGAACATATATACACATGAAATAACATCAATAATTCTTTTTCTGCCTCTGTGCTTTCTTTCCAAAATAATATTCTTACTGGCTATGTGGAAATTTCCCATCATGCACTCCAATCACATAGTCACATTGTCTAAATCAGTGGTTCTCAATCTGTGGGCTGTGACCCCTTTGGGGGTCAAATGACCCTTTCACAGAAATCACCTAAGACCATGAAAAAACACAGAAATTTACATTACAACTCATAAAAATAGCAAAATTACAGTTATGAAATTGCAATGCAAGTAATTTTATGGTTGGGGGGGTCACCACAACATGAGGGACTGTGTTAAAGGGTCACAGCATTGGGAGATTGAGAACACTGTCCACATAGACCTCAATATGGTTATTTCAGGGAGACTATCTTATTCTGCCCTGATCTGCTCTAAGTATGATTTGTCCTGATGACAATTCTATGAGGAAATCCTCTGTACCATGTGACTGTTGAAAACAACAGCACTAGGAGATGCCACTGAAAATCCTCTCAGTAGACAAGGTCAGCATTTCAAGAAAGCTGTGTCTACAGTTCGTTCATTCCAAAGAGTCCACATCTCTGAGAAGGCTTTCCCCTGGTTGCTCAGCTAAAAAGGCGACACATCCTTTGCGTCTATATGGAAATCACTTGGTCTAATGACGAGTGTCACACGTCCAGCATGAAGAAAGCATGTAGGACAGAAAGGAATGTTGTATGAGAGAATACAGTTTGACCGACGGGAGACCTTGTGCTTTACTTCGCCATAACAAAAGTAGTTTTCATCTGCTTCTCTCGTTCTCTGCTTCTGGTGACAGTTGCTGAAAATGCTTATCACGCTCCAAGATGTGATGTCCAAGGAATCGTTTGGCATATAAAAATACTTTTTCTAAGATATTTGCCAGCTATATAGTCCAAAAGAGGATTAGTATCTAGAATATACAAAGAACTTTAAAAACATAACAAAATCTACCCAATGTAAAAATAGAATATAGGCCTGAACAGAATTAATTTTCTTTATTAAAACACACTGAGATTTCAGTTTCTGTACAGTAAGAATCATAATAACGAAATCATACCATGTTGTGACAGACTATCCCGTTACTGTGATAACATGCCTTTTCTTTGAAAGCTCTGGTGAAAGGCTTTTGAAGCAATAAGCTAGCAGCAGAAAATGTTTTCACAGGTCCTACAGTTAGCATAGAATGGGAAATGGCTATTGCTGCTTATATAAAGGCAGTTATAAAGTATATTTCTATTCCTAAAGCACAGCCTTATTCCACAGAGTGTTTGCTTATCTACATACAATTTAAAACTCCAAGTTATGTGGCAAAATGAATTTAACAATAAGTATTTTTTTTTTTTGTTCAAGTATGTCCTGTGCTTTCTTTTTTTTATTTTTATTTTATTTTTCTTTTTAGTTACATTTTCTTAACTCTGTGTCCCAGCTGTATCCCGCTCCCTCATTCCCTCCCCAACCCCACACTCCCTCCCTGGTCTCCTCCCTGCCCCTTTCCAAGTCCACTGATAGGGGAGGACCTCCTCCCCTTTCATCTGACCCTGTTTTATTAGGTATCTTCAGGGCTGGCTGCAAAGTCCTCCTCTGTGGCCTAACAGACTGCTTCTCCCCTGGTGGGGGGGGGGGGTGTCAAACAGCCTGCCCTTGAGATCCTGTTAGAAATAGTCCGTGTTCCCCTTACTTTGGAAAACTACTTGGTTACTGAGCTACCACGGGCCACATCCGAGCAGAAGTTCTAGGTTATATCTATAGATGGTCCTTGGTTGAGTGTCAGTCTCAGAAAAGACCCTGTGCCCAGATATATTTGGTCCTTGTAGAGCTCCTATCCTTTCCATATCATACTAACTTCCCTTCTTTCATATGATTCCCTGCACTCTGCCGAGGGTTTGGTTATGAGTCTTAGTGTCTGCTTTGAAACACTGCTAGGTAGAGTCTTTCAGATGCCTTTTGTGGTAGACTCCTGTCATAAGTTCAATGCACATCCCATTTGTCTTTCTAAATGAGGATTAATCACCTTCGCCTGTGTCCACTTTCTTGATTATCTTCTTTAGGTGTGTAGATTTCATTATGTTTATCATATCTTGTAGGTCTATATAAGCGAGTATATGCCAAGTTTGTCTTTCTCCTTCTGGGATACTTCACTCAGAATGATCTTTTCTAGATCCCACCACTTGCCTGCAAATTTCATGATTTCCTCCTTTTTGATTGCTGAGTAGTATTCCATTGTGTAAAAATACCACAATTTCTGTATCCATTCCTCCGTTGATGGACATCTGGGTTGTTTCCAAGTTCTGGCTATTACAAATAAAGCTGCTACGAACATGGTTGAACAAATGTCCTTGTTGTGTACTTGAGCAAATTTTGGGTATATACCTAGGAGTGGTATAGCTGGGTCTTGAGGTAGCACTACTCCTAGTTGTCTGAGAAAGCGCCAGATTGACTTCCAGAGTGGTTGTACCAGTTTACATTCCCACCAGCAATGGAGAAGGGTTCCCTTTTCTCCACAACCTCTCCAGTATGTGTTGTCCCTTGAGTTTTTCATCTTGGCCATTCTGATGGGTGTAAGGTGATATCTCAGGGTCGTTTTGATTTGCATTTCCCTAATGGCTAATGAGGTTGAGCATTTCTTTAAGTGTTTCTCTGCCATTCGATGTTCCTCTTTCGAGAATTCTCTGTTTAGCTCTGTTCCCCATTTTTTAAGTGGATTACTTGGTTTGTTGCTTTTCTGCTTCTTTAGTTCTTTATATATACTGGATATTAGCCCTCTGTCAGATAAAGGGTTGGTGAAGATTCTTTCCCAATCTGTAGGCTGTCTATTTGTTTTGATGACAGTGTCTTTTGCTTTACAGAAGCTTTTCAGTTTCATGAGGTCCCATTTATTGATTGTTGCTCTTAGAGCCTGTGCTGTTGGTGTTCTGTTCAGGAAGTTGTCTCCTGTGCCAATGAGTTCTAGGCTGTTTCCCACTTTTTTTTCCAACTGATTTAGAGTATCTGGTTTTATGTTGAGGTCCTTGATCCACTTGGACTTTAGTTTTGTGCAGGGTGATAAATATGGATCTATTTTCATTTTTCTGCATGTAGACATCCAGTTGGTCCAGCACCATTTGTTGAAGATGCTGTCTTTTTTCCATTGAATGGATTTGGCTTCTTTGTCAAATATTGAGTATTCATAGGTGTGTGGGTTTATTTCTGGGTCTTCTATGCGATTCCATTGATCCTCCTTTCTGTTTCTATGCCAATACCATGCAGTTTTTATTACTGTTGCCCTGTAGTACAGCTTGAGATCGGGAATGGAGATACCTCCAGATGATCTGTTGTTGTACAGGATCGTTTTGGAGATTCTGGGTGTTTTGTTTCTCCATATGAAGCTGAGAATCTTTTTTTCAAGGTCTGTAAAGAATTGAGTTGGTATTTTATGGGAATTGCATTGAATCTGTAGATTGCTTTTGGCAGGATGGCCATTTTCACAATGTTAATCCTACCAATCCATGAGCACGGGAGATCTTTCCATCTTCTGAAATCTTCTTCAATTTCTTTCTTCAAAGACTTGGAAGTTTTTCTCAAACAGGTCTTTCACTTGCTTGGTTAGAGTCACACCAAGGCACTTTATGTTATTAGTGGCTATTGTGAAGGGTGTTGTTTCCCTAATTTCTTTCTCAGCCTTTTTGTCTTTGGTATACAAGAGGGCTTCTGATTTTTTTGAGTTGATTTTGTATCCTGCCACTTTGCTGAAGGTGTTTATCAGCTGAAGAAGTTCTCTGGTTGAATCTTTGGGGTCGCTCATGTATACTATCATATCATCTGCAAATAGTGACACTTTGACCTCTTCCTTTCCGATTTGTATTCCCTTGATCTCCTTTAGTTGTCTTATTGCTGTGGCTAGGACTTCAAGTACAATGTTGAAGAGATGTGGAGAGAGGGGGCAGCCTTGTCTTGTCCCTGATTTCAGTGGGATTGATTTAAGTTTCTCTCCATTGAGTTTGATGTTGGCTATAGGCTTGCTGTATATTGCCTTTACTATCTTTAGGTATGTGTCTTGTATCCCTGATCTCTCCAAGACTTTAAACATAAATGGGTGTTGGACTTTGTCAAATGCTTTTTCAGCATCTAAGGAGATGATCATGTGGTTTTTCTCCTTCATTTTGTTTATGTGGTGGATTACATTGATGGATTTCCGTATGTTGAACCACCCTTGCATTCCTGGGATGAAGCCTACTTGGTCATGGTGGATGATATCTTTGATGTGTTCTTGGATTCGGTTTGCAAGTATTTTATTGAGTATTTTTGCATCAATGTTCATAAGAGAGATAGGTCTGAAGTTCTCTTTTTTTGTTGGATCTTTGTGTGGTTTAGGTATCAAAGTGACTATGGCTTCATAGAATGAGTTTGGTAGTGTTCCTTCTATTTCTATTTTGTGGAATAGTTTGAGGAGAATTGGTGTTAGTACTTCTTTGAAGGTCTTGTAGAATTCTGCGCTGAAGCCATCTGGTCCAGGGCTTTTTTTGGAGGGGAGACTGTTAATGACTGCTTCAATTTCCTTGGGAGATATAGGGCTATTCAGTCTTTCTACCTGATCTTGACTTAATTTTGGTAGATGGAATCTGTCAAGAAAGTTATCCATTTCATTTAGATTTTCAAATTTTGTGCCATATAGGCTTTTGTAGTATGACCTAATAATCGTTTGGATTTCCTCAGTGTCTGTAGTTATGTCCCCATTTTCCTTTCTGATTTTGCTGATCTGTATGGTTTCTCTCTGCTTTTCAGTTAGTTTGGCTAAGGGTTTGTCTATCTTGTTGATTTTCTCAAAGAACCAGCTTTTTGTTTCATTGATTCTTTGGATAATTTTATTTGTTTCTAATTGATTGATTTCTGCCCTTAGTTTGATTATTTTCAGCCATCTGCTCCTCTTGGGTGTATCTGCTTCTTTTTTTTTCTAGGTTTTTCAGTTGGGCCATTAAGTTGTTTGTATGTGATGTTACGGATTTCTTCTTGTAGGCACTTAGTGCTATAAATTTTCCTCTGAGCACTGCTTTCAATGTGTCCCATAAATTTGGGTATGTTGTGCCTTCATTTTCATTGAATTCTAGAAAGTCTTTAATTTCTTTATTTCTTCCTTGACCCAGCTGTCATTGAGTAGTAAGTTGTTCAGTTTCCATGTGCGTGTCGGCTTTTTGATGTTTCTGTTATTGTTGATGTCCAGCTTTAGTCCATGGTGGTCAGATAGTATACAAGGGATTATTTCAATCCTTTTGTATCTGTTGAGGCTTGCTTTGTGACCAACTATATGGTCTATTTTGGAGAAGGTTTCATGTGGTGCTGAAAAGAAGGTGTACTCTTTTGAGTTTGGGTGAAAAGATCTGTAGACGTCTATTAGGTCCATTTGATTTAGGGATTCTATGAGTGCTTTTATTTCGCTATTTGGTGTCTGTCTGGTTGATATGTCCCTTGATGAGAGTGGGGTGTTGAAGTCTCCCACTATTAAGGTATTAGGATCAATGTATGATTTAAGCTTTAATATTGTTTCATTTACGAATGTAGGTGCTCTTGTATTTGGGGCATAGATATTCAAAATTGTGATGTCCTCCTGTTGGATTTTTCCTTTGATGAGAATATAGTGGCCCTCCTTATCTTTTTTGATTAACTTCGGATGAAAGTCTATTTTATTAGATATTAGGATGGCTACTCCAGCTTGTTTTCTGGAACCATTTGCTTGAAAAACATTTTTCCAGCCCTTTACTCTGAGGTAGTGTTTATCTTTGTTGCATAGGTGTGTTTCTTGGATGCAACAGAATGTTGGGTCCTGTTTCTGTAACCATTCTGTTAGCCTGTGTCTTTTTATTGGTGAGTTGAGTCCATTAATATTGATAGATAATATTGACCAATGCATGTTAGTTCCTTTTGTAATGGAGTCGATGATCTTACCTTGTTTCATTGCTTGTTTTCTTTTCATTTTTGTTGGGATATTATCTGTATGCCCTGTTTTCTTGGGTGAATTCATTTTCGTTGGATTGGAGTTTTCCTTCTAGTATCTTCTGTAGGGTTGGTTTGCTGTATAGATATTGCGTAAATTTAGTTTTGTCATGGAATATTTTGTTTTCTCCATCTATGTTGATTGAAAGCTTTGCAGGGTATAGTAGTCTGGGTTGACATTTGTGATCTCTTAAGAGTCTCCATGATGCTTGCCCAGGCCCTTCTGGCTTTCATAGTTTCTGATGAGAAGTCTGGTGTGATTCTGATAGGTCTACCTTCATATGTTACTTGGCCTTTTTCCCTTGCTGCTTTTAATATCTTTTCTTTGTTCTGTAGATTTAGTGTTTTGACTATGATGTGACGTGATGTGTTTCTTTTCTGGTCTAGTCTATTTGGTGTTCTGTAGGCCTCTTGTATATTTATGGACATCTCTTTCTTTAAGTTGGGAAAATTTTCTTCTATGATTTTCTTGAAAATATTTTCTGGACCTTGGAGCCTGGAGTCTTCTTTTTCATCAATTCCTATTATTCTTAGATTTTGTGATTGGAATTTTTCTGATTTTACTTTTTCTTTGAGAGAATTATCAATTTCTGCAAGTGTGTCTTCAGCTCCGGAGATTCTCTCTTCCATCTCTTGTATTCTGTTGGTGATGCTTACTTTTGTGGTTCCTGATCTTTTCTCCAAGTTCTCCAGCTCAAGAGTTTTCTCATTTTGTGTTTTCTTTATTGATTCTAATTCTATTTTCATGCCTTGCACCATTTCTTTCATGTGTTTGAATTTGGATTCCTGTCTCTCTACGATGGACTCTATTTCTTTGTTCATTTCCTTTTTGTATGCCACTAATTTTTTCTCTACTTGTGCCTCTATTTGTTTGGCTATGTTTGCCTGTCTTTCTTTAAGGGTTTTGTCTATTTCTTCTTTCTTTACCTCCAATTGACTGGCCAACTCTTTGAAAGATTTGTTCATTTCCTCCTTATGAGCCTCAAATAATTGAGCAAGCATGGCTTTAAGGTCATTTTCCTGTGCTTCTGATGAATTGGAGTATCCATCGATTTTGGGGTTTGCTGGTGAAGTCATGATGTCCTGATTTATGTTGGAAGTGTTCTTTCGCCTACCCCTGGCCATTGGCTTATCTGAGACCTTCCCTGTTTGTTTTTGGATTCTGCAGATCAGACTGGTACTGTCTCTCTCTCGAGTCTGGAGAATTCTTCAGGAAGTTGAGAGAGGTCCCGTGTCCTTAGCGTGTGCTGAGGACTAGCTGTACCTGTGGGAGGAAAGTACGCAGGCGCAAACAGAGGCAAATGCAAGCGTGCGTGCCTGTGTATATGTGTGTGTGTGTGTGTAAGTGGGCGTGGGCGTGTGTCTCGAGGGACAGAGTGATGGCTAATGTTGAACCCTTGAGTGTGTGGGAGGGGCTCTGCAATGTATATGTCGCAGGCGCTAGTGATGATCGCAGCGCAATTTCTGGCATTAACTGCCTTAACTCCTCAATTAGACCCACAGAGCAGGAACTTCAATGTTCCAAGTGCCCCTCTGTTTCCCAAAGTGGGTATATGGGTGGGAGGGGGTTCGATGCCTGGCTTCTGTTTTAGAAGGACCCAGGATCAGTGGAGCTGCAGATTCTCAAGGGTGCACTCACTTACAGGCAGGTCACTTGGCAGAGATCGGGATATCTGGGCTCTCTGCTCTCTGGTTTGGCCCTGCTTCTTTGATGTGCTCTGCCAGTTCCATGCTGCTGTCACTGCCAGGTTATGAGGTCTTGCTGCAGCTGGAGATTTTAGGGTGGTCACGTCAGTGGGAATCGGGGTAACCAGCCTTTCTGTTCTTTGGTTTGGCCCTGGTTAGTCTTAAACTGGAGGGCTGATGTGCCCCGCCAGCTCAGTGCTGCTCCGCCGCCAGGTTAGAAAGTCCCGCTGTAACTGGAGACTGGGTTGCTAGTCCAGATGCTTTCTGGGAAGTCCTGGGGTCTCTTCACTGTGCTCTCCAAGCTTCGGAGGCCCAGCGCCTGGTGTGTCTAGCTTGTATGGCGTTTCTGTCTGGTTTTGGTGAGTATATAGCGTATTCTCTGTCACTGTGGGATTGGGCGGGCCGTACCGTCAGTGATGGCGCTCCTGCGGAGCTAGTATGGCGTCTAGCAGACTCAGGCCCTGGGAGGATGGTGCAGCCGCCCTGCGTGAATCTGGGGCTCCGAGACACAGTACTGCTGGCCTTTGCCGATAAAGGGCTTGGGGCTCCGCCTCAGTGGCTGCAGGCCCCAGGCAGTTAGGTCTGCGCTGAGAAAGGCGAGTCTGCTGTGCCGAGGAGGAGGGAGGTCTGGGGGAGGGGAGTGCCGAGAGATCAAAGGATCGTTTCTCACCTTCCCCAAACAAGTCCCTGGGTGACCCGAGACCAAGGTTTTCACCTCCTGAGATGTTCCCCGTTGTTTAGAAAGTCTCTCCGTTGTTTCCCTGGCTTCAGAAGTTCTTCCACTCATCAACTCAGAACTTTATCTCTTCCACAGCTCGGAAACTGTGTGTGCTAGTCGCCATCTTGGCTCCGCCCCCTGTCAACAATAAGTATTTTAATTCTGTCTAATAAAACTTTAAAAAAAAAGGTGTTCCATGATTATTATGTTAGCAAAGTGACACTTGAGCCACAGATAAATTTCAGGTGGGACATAATTTTCACAAGTTTCAACCACTTTCCTTGAAGTTACTCAGCAAGCAGATGCTGAAAGTAGAAGACTTGTGGGTTCTTTCTGAGCAGAGTTCTTAAAAGAAACACGAATAGTTCGTAAACACTTTAAAAAGGGTTTAATATTCTTAGCCCCCAGGGAAATGAAAACTCCTTTGAGATTGCACGTCAGCCCCTTCAGAGTGGCTATTGCCAAGCATACGCCCAATGCTGGCACCGACGAGGGAAGGGGGTTCCCATATCCAATGTTGGTGGGAGCACAGCCACCATAGAAATCAGCCTCGGGGGTTCTACCAAACAAGGAAACACAGGACTAGCACGCGACGCAGCTGTGTCAGTCCTGGGTACACATCCGAAGGGCTCTGCGTTCGCCTACACAGACTTGCTATACGTCTGTGTGCATTGCCGTCCTATTTGCATTCTCTAGGAAGTGAAATTATCCTACATGTCCATCTGCTGATAAACGAACACTGAAAATGTGTCAGAAATACCCAATAGAATGGAATTGAGCTGCAAAGAAAAGTGAAGTCTTCAGTTAGCTGGACAACATTTACTGAGTGAGGCAAATCAAGCCCAGAAAGTAAAATATGGCCTGTTTTCTCTCATATGTGGATATAGCTGTGATTTTTATATTTGCTTGTTGAACTTGGGATTTCTATAGAGGCTTGTAAGTGAGAAAAGGGCTGTGGCTGGGGCAGGGCTTATAGCAAAATACCTGTGATCGGAGGGAACACTGAGGGGGGAGGGTTACAAACAGGGATGGCTGTGGGGTACAGGGAACAGGTAACAGAAACTAAGGATGTGCGAAGAGGCCAATGGGAACCTCATTCTCTGTAAACTAATTTTAAAATATAATCTTTTTTTTTTTCAAGACAGGGTTTCTCTGTGTAGCCCTGGCTATCCTGGACTTGCTTTGTAGACCAGGCTGGCCTCGAATTCAGAGATCTGCCTGCCTCTACCTTCCAAGTGCTGGATTCCAGGCAGGCACCACCACACCCAGCTTTAGAAAGTAACCTTAAGAAAAGTTTGAACATATGCAGCCCCAAGAAGCCATGGGCTTCTCAACAGAACTCCTAGTGCCACGAGTGGGACACCTCCCTAGCAGCTGCTTGCCAAGAAAGCCCCGGAGGCCCCCAAAACTGTGCGTACTGTCGCCACAGCCCCACGGCTGACCGCCAGAACTGTGCGGTAAGACGCTGTGGCTGCAGAAACCACACAGCTTGTCTACAGAACACAGCGGAGCCATGCTGAAACTGAGCTGGAAGTTCTCTCCTGCGGATCGCTGAGCTGCTGGACAGCTGGGGCAAAGCCGTCTCTCCCAGCTTTGGACCGTCCATGTTGCAATGCGCATGCGCGCGCCGCTAAGGTGTTGAGAGCAAGCGATCACTGAGTGTTTAACCTTAAAAGAGACACCCACGCCCCCTTCTCCAGGGAAGGGAAGACTCTCAGAGCCAGACGACAGGCGGGAGGGCCGTGAAACTCTTTCTGATGAGCATAAAATGGCCATGACATGCATGAGCTCCCTGCAGCTGGGGTTGGCCTATAAAAAACAGACCAGAAACAGAGGGGTGGCAGGGCTCATGGCGCCCAGCCCTGCCCAACGGAGCGATTGGCAGTTGAGGAATGCTTGGGGGGGGGGGGGAGGACGTCATTGTCCTCAGAAGTCTAGCCCCTGGCGGGTTAGTCGTGGGCCAGCGGTCAGCTTCAGTCTGGTCCACTTGGGCAGTGCTGCTGAGCCAGTGGGTCTCAAAGCAAAACAACGAAACTGCCTGAATGTGATGGGGACTTGGGAGGGGCGGGAGGGAGATGAGAGAGGACAGGGGTGAAGGTAATCAGGGTGTGTTACATACAAATATACAAGTGGCAGGGACTAAACGAACATGCAAAATATTTTCTCCAAATTTTAACCGCTGCAGGTTAGAGCTTTAGTCCTTGGGTTTCGGTAAGAGAGGGTTTTCTTATGATAATAAAACTATTAAATTTCTTCCGACTCATTAGTTTCTAATGAAAAGTAGATTTGTATAAATAAAAGGGCTTTAGGGGCTGGAGAGATGTCTCAAAGCTTCAGAGAACCTGCTCTTGCAGAGAGCCCAGGTTCCTCCGGTTCCCACCGGCCCTACGGAATGACTCACCACTGCGGTTACCTTAGCTCCGTGGGATCTGATCGGTCTCAAACCTGGGCCACGGCTGAGGTGCCTATTTAACATCTCAGAGCAGACCTGGCCACCAGCTTCTCCCAGCATCCCTCAGTTCCTACCTGCTACAGGGTATGGCTGGCACACCACACTCCCTACCCTAAACTCCAGCTGCTCGATAGCCGGTTGCCCCGCCCTGTGTCATCCAGCCATTTGGTTGCCTGGCCTTTTTGTCTACCCTTTACTCTCCCGGCTCTCCCCTCTCCTCTACCTACTCCCCTCACCCGGCCTGGCTCAGGGTCATGTTCACTCCGGACTCCCCCAGATGTCTCTGCCTCTGGCTATGCTTTCCCTCCTATCCACAATAAACCTCCTCCGCCATAGCTAGGAGTAGTCATGTCCTTCCTTGCTTTTTTAATTGTGTTTCTTTTTCTTTCAGGATCCAACATCCTCTTAAGGCCTCCTGCACATGGGTACACACAAATATACATATATAAAATAAACCTTTTCGAAAGAAGGGATTTAGTCAAGAACTATTTACTCCCAGCTACTACTACTATAGCTCTATAGTCATCAGAGATAAAGTAAATTCAACATTCTTTTGAAGAACATCATGATGGAGGGAACCAGAAATGAACGATGTGTCTGCGGAGGGGAGACATGAGAAACTGTAAGCATTAAAAGAAGAAAGAGGGCCGGGCACGCCTTTAGTGGGGAAGAAAGTGGTGGTGCATGCCTTAAGTCCTGGCACTTGAAAGGCAGAGGCCAGCCTGGTCTACAGAGTGAGTTACAGGACTGCCAGAGCTACAACAGAAAAACCCTGTTTTGAAAAACCAAAAAAAAAAAAAAAAAGAAAAGAAAAGAAAAGGAAGGAAGGAGGGAGGGAGGGAAGGAAGGAAGGAAGAAGGGAGGGAGGGAAGGAGGGAGGGAGGGAGAGAGGGAGGGAAGGAAGGAAGGGAGGAAGGGAAGGAAGGAAGGAAGGAAGAAGGGAGGGAGGGAGGGAAGGAAGGAAGGGAAGGAGGGAGGGAGGGAAGGAAGGAAGGAAGGAAGGAAGGAAGGAAGGAAGGAAGGAAGGAAGAAGGGGGAGGGAGGGAGGGAAGGAAGGAAGGGAAGGAGGGAGGGAAGGAAGGAAGGAAGGAAGGAAGGAAGGAAGGAAGGAAGGAAGGA
>NW_026585895.1:4745101-4798403 GCF_907164565.1 Psammomys obesus | reverse complement strand
GGAGGGAAGGAAGGAAGGAAGGAAGGAAGGAAGGAAGGAAGGAAGGAGGGAAGGAAGGAAGAAGGAAGGGAGGAAGGGGTGTGAATGCAATCAGGTCCCTGGGTTCACTTTGCAAGCTGTGAACACGGTCTAGTTTAGAGTCCAAATCTTGGCTCGTCACCTCCCTGCCCTGCTTGACCTCACCTTTCACAAGAAGGTAACAGTGCTTGTCCTGTCTGCATTCTGCAGCTGCTGAAGCTTGGGTTTGTACTCAGAGAATATTTTAAGCCCTAAAGGCAAAGAACAGCAGAATTGTACTTTATGTTTTTAAAAGTACAATTACGTGATTTTTCCCCACATATTTTTCTCCTGTCCTTTCCCATTTTGGCTATGATTTTATTAAAAACAAATAAACAAATCTGGAGGCTTACCCATCCCTCTCATTAAGCTGGCCTCATTGGCCATTTGAGACTATCCTCCTCACTGAAAGTCAAGGTCAACAGGAAACTAATGGCCTACCATTCTACAGACTACCTCAGCTGTTCTTCCTGGACTACAGAGGGGTTTGCATGTGACATTTATTCTCAGGGGAACAAGGGAAGGCAGGCCATCTCAGAGTCCTCAAGGCAAGAAGGAGACAAGGCTGTGACAGGGAGGGAACAAAACTGCAGAGGCAAGCACAGCCTTTCCAGGTCTGCAGAATCAGCTAGTGCTTCTCCTCAGCCCTCCTGCCTTATTCTAACTCATTCTATTTTAATTTACGGTAAACCTGGAGGGCACAGGGTGATTAAGGAAACCTTTCCTACTGGCCTAGGCTGAAAACATGAAAAAGTTCAGAGTGAAGCCCAAATCTCTCGATAGTTCAAATGATGCTTTTAAAGACAACTCTATCATGGAACACATCAAACATAACTTTGAAAATAAAGAGCGCTCTTTTGGGTTTTGGTGCTGGGAACCAAACCCCAGAAGTGTCTGCTTCTCACTGACTCCACTCCTGAGGAGACAGTGTGTGACAGCCACAGACAGGTGTCATTCAACTTGAACAGCTTGCAACTCACTGGCAATTTGCCTCACTTCTGCTTGGACCCAAATGCCTGTGCCTCCCTGGATTCTTTTTAAGCAATCCCATCATCCCATCAGTAAATGTAGTTGAGTTTCTCTATTCTTGCTGGTATGGTAGATAGGGCACCACCGACAGAACTGGCAGCCACACTGCTCCTGGAAAGTTGAAGGGGCAGTGGAAGTTTTCATTGCTTTGCGCGTTATGTAAAAATGTTTTCTTTTCAGTCCAAAGTGTGGGATCTTATTTGGGCTATAGTTTGTCCACACCTGTTAATCGTCACAGGCAGAGCATGATGTTTGCCAGCTGGTAACGGCCTTCCCTGTGCTCCACGGAGAGGGGTGTGGTCTAGGTCTCAGAGTGTAAAGAGACAGTGGGGTGTTTGATGGAGCCTGCTGGCTGCATGTGCGGTTGGCGGAGATTGGTACAGAGCCTACTGTGAGCAGTAAGAAAATGTCAAGATGAGGCACAAACAGGGGACCATTGCTTTGGGGATTGAAAAGTCACAGGTGACCAGATTGGCTAGTCAGCAAATTTCTTATCATCATTAGCAGCCTATATCACATTGGAAGGCAAAGCCCAATTTTTCTAGCTTCGCGCTTGCAGGAACTCTGAATGGCACTATATACATAGCAGGTGCTCTTCTTCCCAAAAGTATAGGACCAGGGAATGAGAGGATGAAACCAGAAGAATACAATGGAGAATAGGGGAGTGGGACATAGAAAAGAAGGGAGAAAGAAGGGGAGAAATGGAGGAAGGAAACGAAAGAGAAACAGAAGGAAATGTCCACCATTGTGTACACAGGACTCGGTTGTTTTCTGGGTGGGAATGTTGAGCAGATTTGTGGGTGGAGACAAAAGCAACACAGAGAAAAGAGACCCATATAAAGACAAGGTCCTTTGTGATGACAGAATTTTGCTGCATAGTTATTCCTGTGAATTAAAACAGCCCCTCCTGGAGGGATCAGGGAGACTTAACTGTCTCCAGAAGCTAATAAAATATAGAGGCTCAGGCAACTCACAAAACCTATAAGACTCAAGAAGCCCATAAAGTTGTAAGATCATGACGCCTCACCCAAGGTTATGTAAACAGTAAACAAATAGGAAACACATAGCTGTGCTGCTGCAGCCTGCATCTTCCAATATGCTCCTTTCGTGAGTCATTGCCCCAGCTAGGATTGAGGTAGCCGCGTTCTGGCCTTGGCTTTCCCATGCTCATGTAAGCCATCCCAACAAATTCATTGCTTCGCCAAGCTTGGCTTAGGTGGAATCAATTCTTTAGATTGTCGTCACTGCCCTATCTGTGGTGAATAAACATTTGTTCATATCTCCCCAGAAAATGTCATACAACCGCTGTGTAATAAGGAACTAGCAAAAAGATGATTTTGTAAGGGAGAAAGTTAATGGCAATTCGTAAGCTGTCTCTCATGAGTGATCTGAAATTTCATGGTCCTATATATTTTTAATTGGTTTGATATTACAGTCACACGAGTTCATTAATATTTGGGCTAGTGAGATGGCCTGGCAGGTGAAGGCACTTTCCTGCCAAGTCTGGTGACCTGAGTGCAATCCAGAGGACCCACGTGAGGGAATGAGAGAACCAGTTCCCGTGAGTTGTCCTCTGACCTTCACGTGCCTGCTATGTCATGTGTTCATACATGCCCACACACGAAAATGCAATCACAAAATGGGTAAATTTTACATCTAATTTTGTAGTTTTGGTTGTATTGCTGTGATTTTAAACTGTTGTCTTTGTTCCCTATGAAGTCTCCTTTGGAAGAACTTTGCATTTTGGCAATAAAACAGATTTCTTGTGACGTTGGGGTAGAACTGGGCAAAGAATGAGAGTAAATATGACTCCCGAATAGGTAAATAACTGTCTTGCTGCTATCAAAATAGGCAAAGATTGTTAAAAGAAACAGAAACTTGGAATCTAAGATTGCAGAGTAAATTGTGACTATATTTTCTATGTCCTTTGAAGAATGTAAATATCTCTACACCACCCAAAAGAGACAGAAAAAAATATTTTCCTCAAAAAAGTTAGAAATTGAAAAACAAACTCTAAGTTCTCAACCTTCCTAATGCTGCAACCCTTTAATACAGTTCTTCATGGTGACCACAACCATAAAATTATTTTCATTGCTACTTAATAACTGTAATTTTGCTACTGTTATGAATCTTAATGTAAATATTTGTGTTTTCTGATGGTCTTAGGTGACCCCTGTGAAAGGGTCATTCAATCCTCAGTTAAGAACTACTGACCTGAATCTTAAGGCCTTCTGCTAATATTGACAAATTTCTTGTCTGCCTAAGCTGATCTGTATGTGTAACATTTGTTTTGTATATTCCTACCTTGAAGAAAAGGTCCTCCGGGTTTCTCATGTTATTTCAAAATCTTATTTTGGCCTCTTTCCCCAAATCAAGAAAACAATGCTGAATTTTGCCTAATTAGAATCTTAGTCAAAGACAGACAGTTCTGTTCCTCAAAAACTAGATTTGAAGTATAGCCCTACACTAGATTTTGTTTCTGTGTCTGTTTTATGGGATGTTTGTCAGACACAACTTCCAACATGGTCTTTTTTTTTCCAGGAAGATGGTTGCCAATTTGGGGAAGTGAGCTTTCTCCTACTGTGAGGGACCAAACTCAGGTCATCAGGCTGGGCAGCAAGCGCCTTCAACCGCTTAGCAATCTTGCCTGCCCTCCTCTCTATAACTTCATGGCTCTTAAGAGTTTTCTGTATCCCGTCTTCAAGCTTTTCTCAGGAAGTTTCTCTGTCAGCTTGTAATTTTAAAACGTCTATCTCCCTTTTCCTTGATGCTTATCACACCTTACCTAAACTTTTCCCTTGCAACATCCTCTCTGTG
This sequence comes from Psammomys obesus, assembly GCF_907164565.1. Lineage (NCBI taxonomy): Eukaryota > Metazoa > Chordata > Mammalia > Rodentia > Muridae > Psammomys > Psammomys obesus. Next base: position 4,794,500 of record NW_026585895.1, on the reverse strand, counting down.
CTCTTGTCCATTTGGCACAAACTTGGAGTCCCTTCTCCAAATCTCCACCATGATGACCAGTGAGACTCCGGACAGTTGTCTAGGAGGAGGAATACCTTAGCGGGCAGGAGGGACTCTGGATTTCTTTCACCGCCATGTTCTCAGCATGTGGCACCGGAGCCCTGGAGCTGGGGCAGAGAGTCCCCAGGCTTCGCTTCTGACCCACTGAGTGGAACCCCGGGAGTGGGGCTCCTCAGTGTTCTCAGAAGCTCGCTGGGGGTGTCTGGAGTAAGTTAAAGCTGAGGGTATTGTAGCTACAGCCTCCACCGGTTCTTCCACTCTCCACGCTTGCTAGAATCAGCTGGGGAGAGTTCAGACTTTCAGGGTGGTTTCAGCCGGCCTGAGGAGCCCCCAGGTTCCTAGGCACTAGATTTTCACTCGGGGCCCAAAGACCCTGCACTGTGTTCAAGTAACAACTACGTGCACACGGCGTTTTCTTTCCGTCACGGAGAGTTGGCGGGAGATATCTGTGTAAGCAGTGCTATTTTCCTGGTTTGTTTAAAATACCCAGATACCTGTTTACTATATATGTACATATCTTTATAGCATGGACAGATACATACAGCAAATCTGCATATTTAATTTTTGTCAGCACCTTCATGAAAACATAGAAATGTAGGACTTCGGAGTGACACGGGGCCTTCTTGCCAGCGTCGTGGACACCTAGCTCAGCGACTGTGTTTGTGCTCCGGAGGTGCCTGGCTGGGTGCCGTGGCCCTTAACAAATTTAGCAACCCCTTAGGTTAGTACCCTGGAAAGCAGCCTCCTCGCAGCCTCCACCCCCGCGTCCTCTGGAACGCGACTACAACCCTGCTAATGTCTCCAGACAAAGGCATCATTTTGCTCAGCTTTATTAATAGCAGCAAGTGTTGGAGACTCGGCAGACTGAATTCCGTGGGGGGAAAAGTCCGGGCCGGGTGTGGATTTAAGCAGCTCTGTCACCTCATCAGGCTGGGTTTCTATTTTCCTTTCACAGGAACCAAAATAGACAATGGAAAAAACATGAATTATCTTTTTTTCCTAATGAAAATGAGACACCGCTTTGGGGTTTAACCAGTGAAGTTTATCTTTAGGTAAAATAATACAAACAGTTATCTCTCTTGTGGCTGAATCTCCTACTTAGCGGCTGCTGATTCAATTTTGAGGATTTTTCTTCTTTCAAACTTGAAAAATCCTATAGCATGTCATTGCTTGTAGAACGTTCTGCTTTTAAGAAAACTAAGGGTTGACCCATTCAAGTTTCTGTACTTTTCACTCATCGGGAAGAATGGCTTTGGCTTTCTTCTAACACAATTAGCCCTGAGTCCACGTTTGCGTCATTACCCTGGGGTCGCTACAGTGCCGGGAGAGGGGCTAAGCGTCCTGCAGGCCGTATGAGAAACGTGAAGAACACCTGTGTCCAGCGCCAAGTAGCAGTAATCTACAGCAGATATGAATTCTGGGCTGTGTGGGTGCTATGGTAGCTGACCATGACGGGAGTCACACCTTCATCCTCACCGTGAAAGCACATGTGCTCTCTTCCCTGTGATTCTCTAAAGAGTTCTGGAGTGGACACTGCAAAACCACTAGCTGAGAACCCCAGAAGAACTTCACTTTTGCCTTGGTTCTTACACACAAAGCCCAAGGTAAACAAAGTTGATAGTGATGCTAGAAAGGCCATCTGAGAACCGACCCCAGGCACACATCACATGTCCGTTAAAACACCAGTGTGGTGAGGCCGCTGGGTGCTTACACATGTAACACAGTTTTCAAAGACGGCACTTGAACTCAGCTCCCACAGGCTACTGGTCTGCAGAGGCTAGACGAAGCTATTGAGAAGAGGGACCCATTTGCATGAACATCCACGTGACTGATACCTATGAGCAGACACAGGCGAGATGACCAGCAGTAGGAAGAGGCAGGGCCTCTATTTTAAAGCTCCCATCAAGTGCCAGCTCAGGGCCCCAAGCTGCCCTTACTCCTCATTTTAAAGCAAGCAGCAATGAAGCCCTTCCAGGTGCTAGCATCTTAAAGTTAAAGCTGCCTCTTTGAGAATCTGCGTCTTCTCCCAGTCCCTAACTTCTTGCCTCCAGTGTATCAAGGGAATACACTCAATCTAGGGGAGGAACCTTCATTGTGCCAGGTTAGACCCACTGTACCAGGAGACTTCATCTTGGCCTCTTCTGAAGCACAGGGCCTGCCCTGACTTACTAGTAACTCTCAGACCTGAACTCTAGCATATAATCTTACATAGAAGGACCTATCCTGACTGCTTGACAGCCCTGGGAGGAAGCCAGATGGCATGCAGGCAAACCACTTGCTTAAAACACTTCTGAGTGTCCACCAGCAGTGAAGCCCTTGCAGAGCAGAACTCACTGCTGCTTCCAGGGCACAGACAGACACACAGGCAAAGGACTCACCCACATAAATGGGGGCGGGGGGAGAAGGCTGTTTAGGGCTGGAGAGACGGCTCAGCTGTTCAGAGCACTGTCTGCTCTTCCAAAGGTCCCGAGTTCAATTCCCAGCACCCACATGGTAGCTCACAATGGGATCTGATGCCCTCTGCTGGCATGCAGGTGTACATGCAAAGAGAGAACTCAATACACACACACACACACACACACACACACACACACACACACACACAGAGGATGATGATGGAGTCTCAATGCAGGAATGAAAGATTATAGTGAGAAACATGTTAACTATAAAATGAGCAAGATTACCGGGGAAGGAAGGAAAATACTGCCCTACTTCTCAACAGGCTAACTGAGGCTCTTGGGAAATTCACTAATGTGGATCCCTGACCCCTGCGGGAGCAACACTTCCTTAGCCAGTCAGGCCCTGCATCCACGGAGCCATTAGACCATATAGACTCAACTGTTGGACGCTGCCTTTTTGGTGTTCAGCCACCAAGATCGGAAGGACTCAGAGCAGCAGAAAAAGGGAGACCATAGATACCATTGAGTGAGCTCAGCCCCCAAGGGCTCTTACACATGTCTCAGATACCAAAGGAAAGAAACCAGAACCAAGCCAGGGCCACTGGGCATACTGATGTACCAAATACCACCCACAGCCATAGCCAGTGGGTAGAACCCAGAGGCAAGGCACTGGAAGGTGAATTTTCCCTCTTCTTGGGAACGGGAGGGGCCAAGTCCTGTCATTTCCACTTTATAAAACTGAAGCTATGCAATGAAGCAGATGAGTAGACATAACAGCAAAAGGCAGCCTTATGGAGTCCAAGAAGTAATTTTGTCTCTTCTAAAGATGCATACAGATACAAGTTTTCCATTTTGTTTACCAAGTATGTATTGATTTAATATAATAGTGTCATGGTTTCATGAGAATCGTTTTCATGTAATTGTATGTCACTGTCTTGAAAGCATGGGACAAATGCTTTCAAATACTGCCTTATCAACTCAGATACTCTTACACTCTTGAAATCTAGTAAGAAGATGTTATTGGGCTATTAAATATGTCTTATCAATCTCTGAAATGCTACTTGTTTGTTAGAAACAACATTTACACAATCATAAAAGTTTCATTAAACTACAAAATTTAACATTATGTACATTGATTTTATAAGAATTTGCTTCCAAAACAGATCTTAGAACAAAATCAAAAATCTATTTCAATTTTTATAGTCAAGGTAATAAAAATAAAATGACACAAAATACTTTGTTAATAAAAATGCTATTAAATAACATACACTAAAAATTCCCTTATTAGATGAATTACTGTGAATTTGTTTTTTATGTTTGATATAAAAATGATAAATGTAAACAATTTTAAACATTTCTTTTTAATTATCTAGTTTAATTATGTGGAGCGGGCATCATGTTCGCCTGAGTGTGAAATGTAAGATTTTTATCAAGTTTGTAATATGTGTAAAATAGTGGATGTGCATTTCGAGGCTGTTTACAAAGCTTGTGCTAAATTCTCTTTTCACAGTGAAATTGCAGAGGTACAATCCCAACAAGCAGTAGCACTCAGATTCTGTCAGCCTGTCTGTAAGGGGAGGGAGTGGCAGCGTATTATCTCGTCAAAAAGAGAGGTCACATCTCTAGGATAAATTTTAAATTGCATCTGTGTCATTAAGTGTGAGTCATTCGCTGAATGCCTAGGACTTGTCAGAAAAACAAGCAAGCAAGTTTTTCAAGGTTCTTTAATTTTAAACTAAAGAAAAAGATCATTTTTAAACCAAGCTGTTAATACCTGTTCAACCTGCATGGAACCTTCTCAGTAATCAGGTTAGCTACCGTGTTTTTAAGATATAAACTTTTAAATTTATTTATGTTGAGTCACATCTTTGATGTTGTCAAACTGCCTTCTACACATTTACGGTTGTACCCATAGAGGACCGAGCGCTGTTCCCAACCTTCACCAGAGAAGCATCTTTTCTGAATGTATCCCAGGCAATTCAGAGACTCAGCGCTGGGCAAATGCCAAGACTGGGTGACTGCTGAGTCACAGAAGAAGAGGCAGAAAAAAATGTGAGACCTGGGAGGAGGAAAGGGTGTGGGGAGAAGCTGTCTTCGGGGCATGGTGCAGCTGTCCTGCCTACCTGAACAAAACCCACATCAAGAATTCCAGCATGGATGGGGGAGAGTCTCACGGGGCTGCCCCAATTGACCAGTCATTGGCAACTGATGGCTGCCGGAGGAGGGAGGCATTTCTCTTGAGGGACGTGGCTGTGGGTAAGTTGCTTTGTGCATGCAGTGAGAAGCGGTGGGATTGCACGCATCCTAAGTTAACTTCTAAATTTGGCTTTTGGAGTTTTGGTCTCCTTGTGTTGGGGGGGGGGGCGGGCACGGAGGAAGAGGGGAGAGGAAGTGAGAAAAAGAGGGAGATGGAGGGAGAGGGAGAAAATGAAAATAAACTAATAAGATCATGACAGTGTTCCAGGGAGGCACACGTCTGGGGAACCCAGAGGAAATGAGGGTGTGTTATAAATGTATAGGATGAAGATACATTGTATAGGAGCTGGGAAGATGGAGCCTTTGCTGATCTCCCAAAGGACTGGAGGCTGATTCCTAGCTTCCAAACTCAGTGGCTTACAGCTGTGTGTAACTCCACATCCAGGGGATCTAACGCCCTCCAGGGGTCCACACACACCCACACGCCTGTACATATAAGTAAAAATAAAAAATGATACATTGCATGGAGGTGAATTTTTCCAAGAATAAGTTAAAAATATTTCTTAATTATGTCATGTCTTTCAGGTAACAGATTTTGGATTAAGGATTGTTTAACACTATGGGGCAAATTATCAGACCAATGGTTTAACTTAAAATGATAAGAGTAGGGCTGGAGGGATGGCTCAGTGGCTAAGAGCACAGGCTGCACTTCCAGAGGTCCTGAAGTTCAATTCCCAGCAACCACATGGTGGCTCAAGACCATCTATAATGGGATCTGATGCCCTCTTCTGATATGCGTAATGACAAAGCACTCATATACATAAATGAATAAATATGTTTAAAAAATGATAAGAATAAAAGTTACAAAATTTGCGGCTTGTGAATGTGTCTTGGTAGTCTACATGGGCTTAAGCTTTTATCTCATTTGCCTGGTAACAAGGTAACTTATTGATAAATATTCGAAGAAAATAAGTTAGCCAGTGAGATCACTGTGTAGATTTTTTTTTCTTCTTTTCTGTTTTGTTTTTTGAAACAAGGTTTCTGTGTGTAGCTCTGGGTGTCCTGGACTCGCTTTGGAGACCAGGCTGGCCTTGAACTCACAGAGATCCACCTGAGTGCTGGGATTAAAGACATGCACCACCAACCTGAGCTATAACCTGAATTTTAAAACAAGATACCTTGGCTTTGGCAGCCTAGTTAACCTGGGCCACACTAGTCCCAGTATGTCAATTAAAGAGATAGTAATGATGAAAGGGCAAAGAAAGGAAAACAAGAGGACAAAAGCATCATAATTGAATGGTTTTAGTCAACATGCTACTTGATTGATCTGTTATTTCAGTTCTGTCTCTACAAGCACTCTCCAGAAGTCCTGTTTCTCTGAGGAATAAACAGGCTGCCAGGCCATGGCTGCTTCTGCCCCAGCCGGTAGCCTGGCCCCATGGATAATTAACCATCACATGTCCTGGGAGGCCACTTGGTCCCCAGTTGGTGGTACTGTTTGGAAAGGCTTAGAAGCCTCACTGGAAGAAGTGTGTCACTGGAGGTAGATCAAGAGGCTAAAGACTTGTGTCATTTTCAGTTTGCTTTCTCTGCTTTGTGCTTGCAGTTCAAGGAGTGAGCCCTCAGCTTTCTGCTCCTGCCAGCATGCCTATGGCTCACTGCCATGCTTCCCCACCATATTGGACTCTTATCTGCCTGGGACTATGAACCCAAAAATGAGTTTTTTTATTTTAAAGTTGGCCAGGGTGCTCAATCTCAGCCACAGAGTAACTAACACTGATTCAGGTAACCCAAATTAGATTAAAAAAAAAAAAGGCCATATTTGATCATACTTTCTCTTTGCCTTGCAAGCCCAAATGAGAGATAAATCCTTTAAATAAATAGACAGTTTCCAAGTGCCTCTTATAGAAGGACTTGAGTCCTTAATGAATCAGCCAACTTGAATTTGTTGGGAAGAAAAAATCAGAAATGTTTTCTGGAACATTAATAGGGGTTTTTTTCTATACATATAGTTGATAGATACTTAAAATACAATGTCTATATTTTGTGTTTCTGAAGTATTTTCTAGGCTCTCATTGAAATATAACTATTTTATTTTTTAAATGTTTTCCAAAGTTTTAAAAGAAAAAGATAGAGACCATCAAGTAAGAAGAGAAGATATAAAAAGTTGCAGATATGGAATATACCTTTGACAGGGCTTTTTAAAGGTAATGTCTTCTGATGAGGAAGAATTTAGACAGTAGTTTTGTCCTAAAAGATCGTTGAAAAGTGGAAGTAGAAAGAATTTTGGGTGCTGGAGAAATGGCTCAGCAGTTGAGAACACTGGCTGCTCTTTTGGAGGACCCTGGTTCAATTCCCAGTACCCACCTGATGGTTCACAACTGTCTATGATTCAGCCCAGGGATTTCATGTCTTCTTCTGGCCTTGTAGTTACCAAGCATGCAAGGCACATTCATACACATAAACAATTTTTAATTGATTAATTTACTTATTGGGCTTTTTTTGATACAGGATCTTTCTACATAGCACTGGCTGGCCTGTGATTCACTATGTAAACCAGGCTGGCTTCCCTGAAAGACCGATGTTCCTCAGTGTTCCCTTGTTAAAGCCCTGCTCAGAAGGCCTCAGATGGTCAGCACTGGGCCTACGGTGACTACTGTTTTTTTTTTTTTTTTTTTCTGTATATATAGTTGATAGATATTTAACATACAATATCTATTAGGGGAAAGTGCTAATTGCCTTCCCAATCATGGGGCTTCATTCTTTGCCTCAATCGCTTAGAACTTCTTCCTAAGTGGAACTGTGTAGTAATCAGTGTTGATGGGAATGCCTCAAGCCAAGGAATTATGGTCAGCCTCAACTCTGGGAAATGCCCTATATGCAGAAAGGATTCTGGGATGGAGCCAGGCGTGGAGAAATTTGCCTACAGAGGATGTGAGGACAGACACATGGTACCTGAGCACAGGTAACCAGCCACAAGGCCGAATGTAGCTTACTATAAATGGATTGTTTTAAGTTATGAGCTAGAAGAGACTAGCTATATGGTCTAGCCTTCTGTAAATATATTTTGAGTCTCATGAGTCATTATTCCAGCAGCATGGGGCTGGAAGGAAAAGTGACCACAACAGTTAGAGGATATTCCTAGACCTATTGTTTACTTCTCCAGCTAAACTATGCAACATGTGAATAATGAGGACACGGATTAGTTACAGCAGCTAAAGCAATGCTGATAGATGAGTTGTTTTATGTGCCAAGGCTTGTCTTTAAAATAGACCTTGACCCTGCTGAGTTTCTGGCGAATACTTTAATTATCTGAAGAGATGGCTCAGAGGTTAAGACCAATTGCTCTTCCAGAGGATCCAGGCTCATTTCTTAGCACCCACATGATGGCTCACAACCATCCACATGTATCTCTGGTTCCAGGGGCTCTGACACCATTTTCTGGCCTCTGTGGGTGCCAGGCATGCATGTAGAACCCTCATACAAATAAAATAAATATTTTTTAAAAGAACATTGTAAATATGCTATGTATACCTTAAAGACTGCTCAGAGGGAACAACAAAAATTTAAAACTTCCTTTCAAGCAAGAAAAAAGTATATATCTTAAATACAAGGATAAGACCTGTCTTTAAATGTGTGAGTAGTTGTAACCTCACTTTATATTGGTACTTGGTGATTACAACTTCACATTAATCTATCCCATCTTTTGATTCCTACCTAAAACTTCATTTCTGTACTTTGCTACATTCTCAGCGTATATCTCTTTGCTTTGGCATTTTGTTTTGTTGGTGCTGTCTTGTTTTTTTTTTTTTTTTTTTTTTTTTGTTTGTTTTTCACTATCCAAGTGATCACACTGCTGGGAACAGCTTTACATAAGGAAGGTTCTGCTAAAACAAGCATGGCTATGGCTCTCCTGTGTCCTGGCCTTTCTGGCCATTGGTTGACATGCTCATGTTAATCTCATTTAGACATTTTATTTTGAATATGTACATTTTGTATCTTCTAGAATATGTGACAATTTGAAACTTCACTCCTTGTGATGCAGGAATTCCCGGTAGTTTCTAATACAGGCAATCCAGTGCCTCCCCTGCAACTTACAGCCGACACAGAAGAGAGTTCTGTGGTCTCTTCTAGGCCAGGTCTATACCCCTCATCAGCATGGAAGACAGTATATAAGAATGATAATTATCCTTCCACTCACAGGGCACAGTTGTGGCAGAAGCACACATTTTGAGCGAGAAAATCTCAAGATTACCACAGGAAGGAAACCAATAACTAAAAAAGACTAGAAACACCTAAGCAATGGCTGTGTGTGAGGGACAGTGAATGCACAAGAGAAGCCTGTGATCTGCTAATGTGGAAGAAGGCAGGTGCTGTGAGAATGATGCACACAGCGTCATAGCTCGCACGGTCCAGGGCCATCATCCAGTTCTTAACCTTTCCCAGCTCTCAGGCCCTTTCCCACCCTCAGATACACTGTCTTAAACTGTCTCTTTGTACCATTATCCAGGTGGCCCTGGTCCAATTCTTTATTCCAGTACAGAAGAACCTAGAGATGTGTTCCAGACTCTGATCAATGCCTACGATAGTTTGTGCTCACAAAATCATTTCTAAAATATTCATTACCTATCATATTCAAAAATTAGAACATACAGGTTACAGGAAACACTTGAAAAACACTAAGTGTAAGACAGGAGCAATGGCTCAGTGTGCAAAAGGTAACAAGCCTGATGACTTGAACTGATATCTGTAAGTTGTCCTCTGACCTTCACAAATATGTTCCCGGGTGTGCACACATAACTACACACACATAATAGGTATAATAACAACAACAACAATAGCATAACAAAATTTTGAACACAAAGTATAGACATTTTGGAAGATAAAAACGGGTGATGCCTACTGAGTTCTCAGCCATGGCCAAATGGGCCGTTCTGTGCTTTCTAAGCCTGACCTTGCTTGCTTCGCGCTGTTCCCTCTCGGAAGGTCACTGCTCCTAGCTGGCAGGTGAGGATGCTGAATGCAGCACGCTTATGGTGTAGTCCTGAGTTTAGCCTCCGGACCAGGCGGTGACTGCACAGCCTTGTCTTCATCGCCCTCACCAGAGAGAACACAGATGTTTACGTCCCCAGGAATGCTTTCCGTACATACCACAAAGGGAGTTACTTTCTTGGCACAAGTTGTACAAATGAATGTGTGGGGTCTCGGCCCTCCTTTTGTGGGTATTTTATTTACCTTTTACACTGGCTTTATACACTTTCTATAGCTTTCCCATATCATATGCGGATGTCTACATATAATTCTTGAAACAACATGTGGATTACCAGAAAGGGAAGCCACAACTGCATGCATGTGTGTGTGTGTGCGCACTTGTGTGTGTGTGTTCTGCACGTGTTTTAAAGCTCAGACTTTTATGTAACTGGAACCATTGTATGTACAACGTTGAGCCCTGTTTTGCTCACTTCTATCAAAAACTTATTTTTTTTTTTTTAGAAACTCTTTACACACACATTTTAAGAAAACATTTAAAAGTTGATGCTTTCCTGTCAGGCAGCTTTTCACCAATTATCTATAATGCGGTCTAAAGTAAGATTTTAAGTATGTGGGTCAATCTTGCCTTTGCCGTCTGTAAAGTAATCAGCTGATCCGCTCTGAGGTGGTACCTGAGGGCTATTGCAATCAGTAAATTATACATCATGTCACACTTCATCAATTTTTACCATATTAATGGTGATTACATGAGTCTTGAGTTTCATGGGGAAATCAAGTAATTGACCACAGCTGGCAATATTTTATTTTACATGGAACACCACTGCTGGGGAATTTAGCCTAACCTTTAACAGGGCTTTAATTGATAACAAACCCCCAGTGCCTTGAGCTGGCCGATTTTTCTCTCCTTTGCTAACTTTTCATTGTGTCTCTGAATATTTTCAGAAGCACTTGCAAGTTTTATGCAGCCTTCACTGAGGTCTAAGGGGAATGCAGGAACGCAACAAGCTTTGTTCTGACAGGAAAAACAAACCTTTGACCATGCAAGGTATAACATAGGCATTTTCTACTTCAGGGATGTTTTGAAACGAATTTGATCTCTCGACTTTTGCCGCTACTCCAAATCATTAAGTGAGGATAGTAACTTCAAAGAGCAAGTTTTGCATAGCATGTGTTCTTGCCACAGGATTTTTACAAGAAAGGATGAAATCAAAATAATACATGCGAAAGAGAAATAAAAAAGTTTTCTACTAGTTAAGCTTATAACCTCCTACTGAGCCGCTATGGCTTACTGGGATCAAATGATCAAATAGAGAAGTACTGCACAGATGAATGTGAGTGGCGCCATTCGTTTCCTATGTTTACCCCCGGAGGAATATGAAGATGTGCTTGCAATCATTCTGGCATTACAGAGAGAACTCCAATCCATTTTGATGACACAGTTTCCCAATCCAAATCAACATGTTGTATGGTCTAGACTTAATGATGCTAACAAATAATTAGTTTTCAATGGAAAGTGTAAGAAGGAGAAAATAAATAGCCAGACATGTCCATGATTTACCTAAAACACAGAAGCAAGGAACCCATTCCCATTAGAGCTGCTTTCTGCTTGGCAGAACAAAGAATGTTGTTGTCTACATTGAAGGCGCTGAAGGTTGATACTTGAAATAGCTCAAATAATCCTTCAAGAATTAGGTTACTACAATGTGTCACTCCACAGTCTTAAAATACAATTGTACCAAAGTCAAAAGAATGAAAATATTCTCATTCTTAGAAACAATGTACACACATGTGCATACATGCATGCTCTCCACAACTTCTAGCTTCTATAAGACGATGGTATTTCAAAAACTCGGATCAAACGCGTTAGAGTGTGTGTCTGTCTGCAGATATGTGTCATGGTAAAAATCACAGTAAATTATTTTCAAGTTTGCAATGTCTTTCTGTGAGAAAGATTATCTTAAATAACTGTTCCACTTATAGCAGCTTCAAGTTTTTGCTTTCAATGTTTCCCATATCTTATTTTTAAGGAAACATTGACTGGCAACATTAAATAAACCTTCATTTTTGTAGGCAATTGCTCGCGGTCTGTCCTAGGTTAACCCAGCTCCGCTGCTGCACATACTCAACCACCAGCGATCAGTGTTGGGGGAGTAAAGAATCTCACGGGTAAATTACCCCCTAAATTATTCTAATAACACTTCAAAGTGAGGTGTCCTTCAGAGCCTAGGGTAGCCTACAATTTTATAAAGTAGGAAAGCACAAGTCGAAATCATAAGCTATTAGCAACAACAGAGTAACTTCACTTTCAAAACAGGTAACTTAGGTTTCTGTGACGATGGCACATACAACCGTAAGCCAGCATAGACTTGATTTGATTTGATTTTTTTAACCTAGACTAAATGAAGGGTGGTCTGGCAGCCCTTCCCTTCTACTGGTGTCCCACTGCAGCAGTGGCCTTAGCAAAGTATCTTTTGTGCCCTCACATGTGGGAACTTAGTAACCTTTCTGCTGCCACAATTAGAACAAAGAAGTATGTATTCATTCCGTAGAGTTCTTCATTAACAGTCGCCGAGGGCTGGAGGCCTTAGCAGGCTTGTTCCTATCTGGTTCATTGTGTCTCTGCGGAGGTAAATAAGCCTGCAGCGGGAGTTCTCAAGCTTAAGGCTAGACATCAGTTTATAGAGCAAAAGGCAACAGGGCCATTTAACTTTTGGCTAAGTGCTTTTTCTGTTAACTGGGCTACACAATCTTAATAAGCACCACTGCACGGGGTTTGGGTCCTGAGAAGATTTGCAAGCCTTTTGTGTGTCTTTTGTGAGTTCCAACATACAGTTTAGCATTGATTTAGCAGGCTGCCTTTCTCCAAGACCTTCCTTAATTGCTTTTCATGCTTAGTTGGGAGAAACAGCAGGCGGTCTTGAAGGGAAAGTTTGGGGCCCCAAAAGGTAGCTTTAAGTGCCTCCTTTCCTGTGTTTATTGTTGACAATTCAATTAGCATGCCAAAGCAAATGTGCATGCAATTAATTTTATTATCAGACAAGAAAAATTAGTTGTGATGCATTTAGCTTACACACGTATTAAAGAGCACAAAAGACAGAGAAATCTGATTAGTTTGTTCAAATTTCAATTCATCTTGTCGCAAGTCACAAAGTTAAGACTTTTTTTTTCCATTTGTGGCTAGTGAAAATTTGTTCATTTTCTCCCTCTTCACGCTTTAACAATAGCTACACATGGCAACAACGAGATAAAGACTTTAGACTGGTTAGATGGCTCAGTGAGAAAAGATTCCTGCCTCTACGCCTGGGAAGTTTGAGCTGCACCTCTGGTAGCCAGCCACATGCTGGGAGGAGAGAACAGCCTCCAATTTGCCAGGACTTAGCATTGTTGATTTCTGAGGCACAAATATTTACTTTTACTTGACTAAGAGTTTGGACAACATGAGAGTTGCACACAGGTTGGAGACACAGACAATTCAGGCTGTAACCTCAGGAGCTGACAGAGAAGCAGCTGTCTGTCTGCCTGCGCTGTTTAGCTCACCCATCTCAGATTCTGCAGCAGGCACAATCTGAAAGCTTCCTTAATTTTCTTTCCAGTGCTGTTGACATCCCTTGAATCACTTTATTTTAATACTATCTCTATGCTTCCTTTTCTTGCCTTTCCCTAAGTTTTTTTTTTCCTACCACTAACACATAGTTCTAGATTTCAACACTAATGCTAAACAGTGGTTAAGATGGGTTTGCTTTTGTAGCTGACATCAATTTGCTCTCTGTGTTTGTGTGATTTATCTTTTTTTTTCCCCTACATATTTCTCCCTCTTATCTTTTTCTTTTTCTGAACTAGACATCAAGTCAAAACTACAAGGTTTCAAAATAAACATGTCAAGAATTGTGGGGGTAGGGGCAGGGATCATACGAAGATAAGATACAAGAACCTCACAGATGGAGCTGGAGAGAATGGCCAGGGCAAAGGGGCTTGATGCATTAGCTGGTGACCGAAGTTCAATCCTGAAAACCCATGGAAAGGAGGAAGAGTAGCTAACATAAACTTGGTCCTCTCACCTCTACCATTGTTCCATGGCATGCATGCCCGTGCTCTTCCACCCAGCACACATTTTAAGCACACATGATAACATTCTTTTTTTGGCATTCACAGATTCTCATTAAAGAATTCTTCCATACAAACCCAACAAAGATATTGTTTTCAAACATACGCCTTTTTTTAAAATTTTTTATTTAACTTTTATTAATTACACTTTATTCATTTTGTATCCCCCCATAAGCCCCTCCTTCAGCCCCTCCCTCCGCCCTCCCGGTCCCACCCTCCCCCCCTTTCTGCATGCATGTCCCTCCCCAAGTCCACTGATAGGGGAGGTCCTCCTCTCCTTCTTTCTGATCTTAGTCTATCAGTTCTCATCAGAAGTGGCTGCATTGTCAGGGTTCTAGGTTATCTCCACGGATAGTCCTTGGTTGGAGTATGAGTCTCTGGGAAGTTCCCTGTGTTCAAATTTTCTTGTTCTGTTGCTCTCCTTGTGGAGTTCCTGTCCTCTCCAGCTCTTACTATTTCCCACTTCTTACATAAAATTCCATTCACTCTGCCCATCAGTTGGCCATCAGGCTCAGCATCTGCTTTGACAGTCTATACTGCAGAAGCTTCAGAGGCCCTCTGTGGCAGGTTCCAAGGTTGTTTCCTGTTTTCTTCTTCTGGCTTTCAGAGGCCCTCTGTGGCAGGTTCCGAGGTTGTTTCCTGTTTTCTTTTTCTTCTGATGTCCATCCTCTTTGCCTTTCAGGATGGGGACTGAACATTTTAGTTAGGGTCCTCTCTTTTGCTTAGTTTGTTTAGATGTACAGATTTTAGTGGGTTTATTCTATGTTGTATGTTTATATGAGTGAGTATATACCGTGTGTGTCTTTTTGCTTCTGGGACAACTCACTCAGGATGATCCTTTCCAAGTCCCACCATTTACCTGCAAATTTCATGATTTCCTTATTTTTCATTGCTGAGTAATACTCCATTGTATAGATGTACCACAGTTTCTGCATCCATTCTTCAGCTGAGGGGCATCTGGGCTGTTTCCAGCTTCTGGCTATTACAAATAAAGCTGCTACAAACATGGTTGAGCAAATGTCCTTATTGTGTACTTGAGCCTCTTTTGGGTATATGCCTAGGAGTGGTATGGCTGGATCTTGAGGAAGTACTATTCCTAGTTGTCTGAGAAAGCACCAGAATGATTTCCAGAGTGGTTGTACAAGTTTACATTCCCACCAGCAGTGGAGAAGGGTTCCCCTTTCTCCACAACCTCTCCAGCATGTGTTGTCACTTGAGTTTTTGATCTTGGCCAATCTGATGGGTGTAAGGTGAAATCTCAGGGTTGTTTTGATTTGCATTTCCCTAATGGCTAATGAGGTTGAGCATTTCTTTAAGTGCTTGTCTGCCATTCGATATTCCTCTACAGAGAATTCTCTCTTTAGCTCTGTTCCCCATTTTTTAAGTGGATTACTTGGTTTGCTGCTTTTCAACTTCTTTAGTTCTTTATATATACTGGATATTAGCCCTCTGTCAGATAAAGGGTTGGTGATGATTTTTTCCCAATCTGTAGGCAGTTGCTTTGTTTTGATGACGGTGTCCTTTGCTTTACAGAAGCTTTTCAATTTCATGAGGTCCCATTTATTGATTGTTGCTCTTAGAGCCTGTGCTGTTGGTGTTCTGTTCAGGAAGTTTTCTCCTGTGCCAATGAGTTCAAGGGTATTCCCCACTTTTTTTTCTAGCTGATTTAATGTGTCTGGTTTTATGTTGAGGTCTTTGATCCACTTGGACTTCAGTTTTGTGCAGGGTGATAAATATGGATCTATTTGCATTTTTCTACATGTAGACATCCAGTTGGACCAGCACCATTTGTTGAAGATGCTGTCTTTTTTCCATTGTATGGAAACATACACCTTTTTATTGGATTTGCAAATAGTGGCTATGTACGTTGGTCTGTGTTCCCCCAAGAAAACAAACACAGGGTTGTTTTTTTCTTCCCTTATGTGTAATACTTCATTCTTGTGCACATTGGAACTATCACTAACACTGAAGACACTACCCCCAAGCATGTGGCAGCGTTCTCTTCCCCCAGGTCCTGCTTGATTACACATGCTATTTAACCTTCAGCCAGACTTGAAAGACATTAGATTAGCCAATGTGAGATTAGCCAATGTGAGATTAGCCTATATGTCTCCTGCTTTGTTTATTTACAGTAACAACCACAAGACTGTCAGTCCTGGGAGACACTTCCTAGCTGGGACCTTGGGAAGTCAAAGTGTCAACACGGACATACAGGGTGACCACATCTCCTGCGTGCCTGACAAACCCATCCCATGGGTGACTGGGGAGATCCATCGGCAGCTGCATAATTGTTGCTGCAGGCCACTCGGATCCTAAAGGTGGAGTCTGAGGTAGTAAGATGGCTGTGTGTCTACAGTTCACATACCTAATTTATTCCTGCACACTCAAGTGGGATTCCATGATGCAGTCACGCCTAAACCCAGACACTTGTTCTGTATCTCTGTCAAAGAGACATCACTAATATATTTACATATAAATCCAGATCAATATCACATTAATAAGTGCCCTTCTAGATGCTCCCAGAGCAACCTGTGTGATTGGAGCAGCCCCTGGCCCTACCCCCATCATCTTTCAAGACTGCTGCAGTTCCACTGACGCTTCTCTCGAACTTTGGGCCAAGACTCTGGCAGTAAGAAAAGTAAAAACTATATACTTTAGAAACACTGGTTGCTTTGCTTCTGGATTTTTGCAGTTTCCAAGTGACAGAGCTGTGCATCTACTGCCTACACCTGTGCCTGCAGAATAGCCACGTCTTTCAAAGTCATCTCCACCATCAAGGTTTTCCCAGTTAAATTCGAAGGAAAATAGAAAGGCAGATTCGCTGTCCGCCCTAGCCCCACCCCACCTCCGGCTCCATTCTTCCTTCTTTCCCTAGGTCTTCCTCACTACAGATAGAGGGACCACAGCTGCCAGCCCAATGGCTCACATCAGGTAACGTGAATCATCAATGGCTCTTTTCTCTTCCCAACAGGTTACACAAGTTGACAGCTGGTCCTCTGATCACAGTCTCCTGACTCATAGCTGTCCATCTCCCTCCACACCGCTGCTGCGAGCCAACCCAGCCACCGCCACCTCTCCCTGAAATACCACAGCAGCCTCCTTTGTGTAGCCACGCCTTCACAGCACAGCAAGCTCCCCCACCCCCCATCATAATACGCTTGTGAAAACATAAACCCTGTCATATCATTCCGGGGCTGAGATCATTCTACTCCATTTTCCCATAAAAAGCAACTCCCTAACACAGCTGCTGTGAGCCTTTATACCTGTCCTTATATCTCCTGTCCTTCTCCCCAGTCCCAGCCCCTCCTACAGCTTCTCTAAGTAGCTAGCTGTAGCGACTCCCCCAGGAGACAGGGATAAAGGTCTGCTCGACCCAGACAGGCACTAGCGACAGATTAAAGAAACTGTTTCTAACTCAAGTCCAGAGAACCTTTGAGAGTGTTGGAGTCACTGACGTGGGCCTGGTCCTGTGAAGTATCTTTGTTGTTGTCTTTACTGGATTTGGAGTCCTCAAGGAGACATGCCTATTAGCATGTCTTTGGGGCATTTCTGGAGAGCTCTGGCTGCAGAAGGAAGTCTACCTAAGTAGTCCTATCTCCCTTCTCACAAACTGCTCCTAGGCTAATTGAGCCTCCCCACCTGCTAAGCCTCTCAAATGTATCACAAGGAAATCAATTTTTTTCTGTTAGCCATGAAAGAAATTACAGGCAGATTACCCTGCTACTGGCGTCAGCCCATTGGCTAGGGTCTTGGACCGAGGGAAAAGAGGGAAACAGAAGAAGTGAAAGGAGAAGCAGAATTTACCTACTGTTCAAAATGGTGTGTTTTGCTTCTGACAGGTTCCAGGCTGGTGCTGTGGCCACAGCTTCTATAGGTAACCTCACCCACCATGGTTCTCAGCATAGCCACGGAGGCCCAGACTAGTCCTGAGGTCCCTGCTAAGTTAACTTCTTCCTTATCTCATTCTGCCCATCCTATCAGGACCGATGAGCTGGTTTCAAAGGCGGAATCTCACATGTGCCTCCCATGTGAGTAGCAATTCTCTCAGAAGAAAAAGAGTGAAAACTCAAGGTGGAGGGCCAGCCTAGGCTGGGTGAGACACTAGCTCAGAGAAGTCAAACAAGCAGACAGAAAGAAACCCAAACAACAGTAAATTTTTTTCACCCTAGCATACTTAGGAAGTTGAGACAGGGGGATCACAAGTTGGAGTACAGCCTGGACTAGAACAGTGAGCAGCTGTCTCTAAAAAATAAAAGCAGCAGCAACAAATAACTTTCATAACCTCAGCAATTTTTTTTCACATAATTTCACATTTTCTGGTGCTAAAAGCTGCACTGTGTTCTGCCTATGGCAGGAATTATTATTAAATTCTAGAATGAGCTACAAGTGGTAGCCAGTATCTCCATCCAGATTCCTGCTCGGCGGCTTTAAATGCTGTGTGTTGGATTAGCTTCCAGGAGAAGACATAGTGGTGTTTCAGGCCTAGCTCCCTACAGCAATCTTTTTTGTTTTCCACAGAAACCTTGTTAAAATCCTTAACAAAAATAATAGTTATAAACTCAGGTTCTTTAGTATTTGCTTGCACAGACTGCATTTTACTGGTGAGTGTGGCTCGGGATTTCTACAGTTTATTTATTTGTGACAAGTTAAACATTCGGCCAAAGTATGTATTTTATGGTTAAATTAATCTGAGCTAGGAGAATTAGAGCAGCAATTGTGGCTCAGTCCTATCCCTGACAGAATGAACCTTGGAATGTCCTTATTTAACTCAGAGATACAGCATAGCAAACACAGACTTCTGATTGGGAGCTGTTTCAGGATCGATTTACATCCAAATAAAAGGGCACTCCAGTGGGAGCGAATTAAGATGTTTAGGTACCAGGCATGTGGTATCCATCAAGACAGGCAGATGTAAATCAGGCTCGTGGTGAGTGCGGTAAGGGCAGAGGGGTGTAGCGCTCCGGGACTTCCTACGCGCTCTGTTAACTTCTGCAACTTACGGGGCAGAGAGCAGAAGAGGTCTCAAAAACTCTCCCGGCATGCACAAGGACCTAGGTTTGATACCCACCCAACACTGCAGAAGCAAACAAATAATGAAAATGATAACTAACATAATTACTATCATTTTTTTTTTTCACTATCCCGGACATGCCAGCTTTAGAAATGAGTGGTGGGGACTTGACAGATGGTTTGGTGGGTAAGAATGCACGAGGAACCTGAGCTCGGAGACCATGGCCGCGCATGTGACAGTAACACCACTGCGGGCGGGGGGTGGGGGGGGTGGGGGGGTGGATCAGGAGCTGGCCGACTACCAGCCTCGCTTCAGGCTCTGTGAGAGAACCTGTCCTCCTCCGGTAATAGAGTAGACAGTGTCAATTTAGAGCTCCTAACGCGCTCCTCTGGCTTCTGTGAGCACAGATACACATACCTGTACCGCTCATACAACAAACCAGCACATCAGTATAAGACAATGGATGCCGGAGCAAAGGGTGGGGAGAGCGAGAACTTCAGGGGTTGACAAAAAAAGAGAAGCACTGCCCTCTGTCCCTGTCTCCTGTGTAGACGCCAGCATCCTGTGCAACATCCCTGTGTGCAACTCAGAACATGAGACTTGTTGCAATAAAACTTTATCCCTAAAGAATGTGCTTGCTAGCCTGGCACCTACCTGTAATCCCAGTACTCTGGGAGGCAGAGGAGCAATCGGATCACTGTGAGTTCGAGGCCAGCCTGATTTACAAAGCGAGTCGCCAAGAATACACATAGAAACCCTGTCTGGAAAAAAGCAAAACAAGACTGGCTGCGTTGTCTTCCTCTGTGGCCTGGTAAGGCTGCCCTACTCCCTCAGGGAGAGGTGGTCAAAGAGCCCGCCACTGAGTTCTTGTCAGAGACAGCCCCTGTTCCCCTTACTAGGAAACCCACTTGGAGACTGAGCTGCCATGGGCTACATCTGTGCAGGGATTCTAGGTTTTCTCATGCATGGTCCTTGGTTGGAGTATCAGTCCCTGATAGGTTAGGGTCAGAGGGAAGTGGAGGAGGACCTCACCTATCAGTGGACTTGGGGAGGGGCATGGGAGGAGATGAGGAAGGGAGGGTGAGTTTGGGAGGGAATGAGGAAGGGGGCTACAGCTGGGATACAAAGTGAATAAAGTGTACTTAATTAAAAAATAAATTAAAAAAATAAACAAAACAAAAAAACAACCAAACAAACAAAAAAGTGCCTTCTGTCAAGGGTGTAGCTCAACCACCTGGTCTTGCCTAGCTTTGCAACTAGCCTAGCTGGTTCCATTCCCCAAGTATTGCAAACAAACAAAAACAAAAAAGCTTTTGTCCCCCCTCAGGAACAAAATATAATTGGTGGCAAATGGTTACTAGAATAATTGCTTAAGCAGGTGGAAGGCTAAACACTCCCCTTCTCTCTTCTTCATTCTCATTTTTCCTCTTCTGGGAACCCTAAGCTCTAGGGAAATGTCTATTGTTTCAGCCCCTTACTTGATAAGACAATAGATACAAAGGGAACAATGACGACGTGAAACCTTCCACCAGCCCCCGCCTTAGTACATCTATGAAGTGAGTCATGTTTGACTCAAGAGACTGAACTAGAATACTAAAAGCTGCAGGCAAACCCTCACTTAAGCATGAGCTAACTTTATTTTCAGTTTCTATTTTTTTATGCCTTAGAAATCGCTTTAATGAAATCCAAAGAATGATAAAATAATGCAAAAAGCATTTGATTAGACCACAAAATAAATAAATTAAAGCCTGTCCGCTAAATCCTGGCCCCGGCCATTTTTTTTGAAAGCAAATTTTATTAGACCACAGAACTGCTTGTTCTTGCTTTTGTTATCAATGCCTGTTTTTTGAGCAGTAACAGCATGTTAGTTCACAAGTCCATGCACTAGCCCACTCCTAGGTTGCTTAGCCACCTATAATGTCATCATTGGTCGCTGCCGCCAGGGGCCCAGGATAAAAGGACCCCTGCCTCTTAGGTCTCTCTCTCTCTACCCTCATGGCTCACTCAGGCCCTATCTCTTCTGCTTCCCTTCCCCCGAATAAACTCTTTCATATATTATTGGTTGTGTGCATGGCATCATTTTAATATAAGTACTAACGTGGCAGAGCTGAGTACTTGCAACAGCAGACCTGATACAAAGCCCTCAATACTTCGTGTGGGACTCCTTACAGGAAAACTTTGCCACCGTCTAGATTAGGCTTCTCCTTGCCAGTGCACTCTTCAGCTATCATCTATTTTTCCAAATGGACTAATTCAAGTCCTTTATGAGTTAGTTTTACTTCCCAACTGCAATAAAAGCTGCCTGTGTTTTGAGACTCCAGTGTGTAGCTTGGAATGCAGAGCCGGCACTTTTTGGAACATAAACACTTTGTCTCAATATACTTTTAGTACTTCTGCAACTCCCTAGGAAATGAAAATCATCTAGAAGCAACTAACAAAAATTCAGCTCTTGTTGAGAATATGCATCTTTCTTTCTAAATGCTCTCTGCTTGCCGCCCCAGGGTGACAAGGTAACTTTTACCACTAACATTAAGAAAGCAGTTTTGCTCTTTGTCTTATTAGGGTTTCTATTGCTGTGGTGAAACACCACGACCAAAAGCAACTTGGAGAGGAAAAAGTTTAATTGACTTACACGTACTGAATCACAGTCCGTTGAGGAAAATGAAGGCAGGAACTCAAACAGAGGCAGGAGCTGATACAGCGGCCGTGAAGGAGTGCTGCTCACCGGCTTGCTCAGCCTGCTTTCTCAGCCTGCTTTCTCGTAGAACCCAGGACCACCTGTGCAGGGAGGTACTACTTACAACAGGCTGGTCCCACCCACATTACTAGTTAAGAAAATGCTCTACAGGTTTGCCTAGAGCAAGGTCTTATGGAGGCAATTTCTCAGTTGACAATCACCCCCTCGGATGACGATGACTTCTGTCCAGCTGACAAGGCAAACTTGCTTTCTCCTCCTCCTCTTCTTCTTTTTAAGTTTCATCCTTTATGTATACAAATATGAGTCTTCATGAGTCTCTGTGCACCCAGGCTACTAGGAGCCAGAACAGGATGAGATCCCCTGGAACTGAAGTTGTAGGACACGGGGAATGACCATGTGCTGGGAACTGAACCTGGGTCCTCTGTCTGCGCAGTAAGCACTGCTACCTACTGAACCATCTCTCCAGCCCCTTGGATTCACACTCTCCCACTGCTACTTTTTGTTTTCAGTTTGCTTGTTTGGTTAGTTTTTGAGACAAAGTTTCTCTGTGTAGCCCTGGCCTCTCTGGAACTCTCGATGTAGATCACACGGGCCTCAAACTCAGAGATCTGCCTGCCTGTCTCCAGAGTGCCAGGTGTAAAGGCATGCACCACCATCACCCGGCTTACTGCTGCTTTTTAAGCACATCTTCCTCGTTGGGAAGAAAGGAAAATACTTGCAGTAATCAGCTTCAGAGTGAGTGGAGAAGAATTTTTTTTTTTTTTAAGTCAGGCATCCAAAGATATAGGAGAGATTCTGGGTAGCCAGATAATATCTCCCAGGGAATCTCATTTTCTTCCAGACTTAGTGAGCTTTTGCCAGAGCCCTGTTAGGGAACTGTGACCCTCTGAAAGTATTTGAGAGTCACAGGTGGAAGGATCTCAATACTTACTAAGCTCCTGCCACGTTCCTGCCCTACTCAGCCTCCTCCACCCAGCTGTTCTTTCCTGATCACGCCACAGGCATGCCCCGTAGCCTGGCAGTAGCACACAGGGGCCTGACTCCAAAGTTCTCACGCTGCAGTAGAAAGGTCTTGATGACGTGTCTTCAAGTGCCATCCTCAAGGGAAGAGGAGGGCAGGCACTTTTAGTTCTCCAGCTGTGCCCACAAGATCAGACCCAGGCTGTAGGGGGCCAGGGTTGTGGCCTGCCTAGGAGATGGCAGTCCCTCCTCGTGGAAAAGTCATTGAGTTTTCTATGTAGCAGCCACCAACCGTGACCTCAGCCTTCCTGTAAGCCTTGCCAAAGACTAGGTACGTCAGAGCTTTTCCAAATTCAAGGGAAGCCAGAAAAATCTCCATTTTCCAATTCAAAATCAGGTATCTTTAAGCTGTCAATGTCAAAAGAATGGCTTGACTTTTTTACCTGAGTCTCCAGGACTAGCACAAACCCACTGAGAGTCTGACTTTGCGGGCGGGGGGCACCCGAGTGGGTCAAATGTCAGTATTTTGGGTGGCGTTGGTGGACGTGGTGTAAGCTTTCTACTCCGCCAGCAGCTCTTCCACTTGCTTTGCGCTGTGCTTTTTGAAAAGCACATTCAAATTTTTATTAGCAATCACAGCAGAAAATGTACAACTTGGGAAATAAGACTAAGAGCTTCTAAAGCCCCTGTCTGCCACTTACAGCGTCTGAGGTCCTGGGTCTTAAACTCATCTGTGAAGTGGAATCGAGCCATAAACCTTTAAGGCACCAACAGGGCATGTATAAGTGTTTTGTGCAACTTGTCGCCACCGCTAGACAGGACCCCAGAGAGATTCCCATCAAAGATGTGACTCCACTTTATCTTGTTAACTTGAATGCAGCTGGGAACCATATATTTTAACTCTCTAGGCTGCCTTTCAGCGGCACACTGCTGAAAGTCCCTGCTTCATTTTTACCATCTTCCTTAGTGTTTTTGCTACGTTAAAATCCATAGGGCTAAACAATTACCGATCTTGAAATGGCTCTCTAAAAAGTCATTTTACTGTTGAAATGTAATAGCAAATAATTTCTTGCAGAAGGCAATAAGCAGGGCTATTTACTCACAGCGATTGCAGCTTTTGTATTTGACTTCATAATGGGTTGCAGATGTGGAGACAGAGGCTCGTCCCGCCCCTCCCCCAACGCTCAGAGCAGCATATGGCACCGAGTCAGATTACACTACCCAGGACGCAGTCCCGTACTCAGGGACCCAAGAAGAAGGCAACACAAGTTCGCGGCTTAGTTTTCACTGGTTCCTTCAGCCCGTTGACGGCTTCTTCTGTTGTCTGGCTGAGAAAAGTAAAATCCTGAAGGTGTGCACAACTCTTAAGAAAATTTCAATTGACTTGAAAGGCCTCAAGGTTTACTAACAAGCAGGCAGGCACGTGTGTTAAATTTGTAGTGGCTTCTTGTTTTTTGTTTTTTTTTTTGTTGTTGTTGTTGTTTTGCTTTTCAAGACAGGGTTTCTCCCGGAACTCACTCTGTAGACCAGGCTGGCCTTGAGCTCAGAAATCTGCCTGCCTCTGCCTCCCCAGTGCTGGCTTTTAGTGGCTTTCAAGGTGAGCAGAAAGGGCCTGGAGAGATGCTTATGTGACAAGAGTCGAGCAGAGACGGTTTGCAGTCTGCTGAGAAACCTGACCGTCATGACTAAATCACTCCTCCTCTAAGGTGTCTGCACAGTGTGGGAACGAAGATGTTGCAGCTACCAAAATGAAAAAAAAAAAAATGGCATGTGCTTTGTTCACAGGTGTTGCTCCATTGAAAGTGTTTAAATGAATGACAAGTCTCACACAGACAAACAAGCCCGAATACCACCAGCTCAGATGGTGGGAATGGAAGGTGGTCAAACTACAGTTTAGCTGAGAGATTGGCCCCTTGAGCCGTCAACGCAACTGGGGATAAATCAAATCTGTTATATGTGAAAATCCTACACTGAAAACAATTATGCTTTCCAATCTATTCACCTAAACAAAACATCTACAGGTTTTTATTCATAGAAAGATATTCTGCCACTGGATGAGAACGTAGCTTGATGTAGGTGGATATGGATGGGGATCAGACAGAACACCTATCTAGCATTCGTAGGGCCTGGTTCCACCGTCAGGACCATAAATAGGTAAACAGCAAAATTGTCATCACTTAAAATGCCTTCAACTATGCCCCGGATGCACTTGGTAGCATGCTCAGGAGTCCAAGACGCCAGATTCTTTAGGTCTCCTGTAACCAAGCCTGCCCTCTCTGCAGAAAAACAGAACAGGATGGATGAATGCAGCCTGGGAGCCCAAAGCCAAGGCAGGTACCCCAGGAGAGACTGGAGGCCACCATCTGCGGTTCAGGACTTCCCTACCTCAGCATGCCACTGCAGCCCTTCACCCTACCTAGTGACACGAAATTCACATTAAAGAAATGACAACAGCCGCCAGAAAAAGATGGCGGCGCCAGCATCAGCGAAGTACGCGGTTCCTGCACACAGTACACAGGCCTGAAAGCAGGGCACGGCACACCTATTATGTGCCGTCCTCCCGTAGTACACAGGCCTGAAAGCAAGGCCATGGCACATCCATCATGTGCCGTCCTCCCGTAGGCAAACATGGGAGTCTAACTCTGGAACGGGGGAAATGTTGGTGTTTAGGGCTTGTTGGAAAAAGAGGATGCTTTTTGCTTCTAAAAGAAAGAATTTAGATGAATTATTGATTACCAACATAGGAACCGTCTGCTCAGGAATGAGATTCATCATTGCCCGGTTCTTACAGAAGAAAACACAGCGTCGTTTGCTTCATACATGTTTTATTTTCAGCACACCATAGCTTAGGAATTCGGATCTACTACTATCCATGTGTAAACTTCAGGGAACGAGACCTTCAGGTGACGTGCTCTAAGGATCCCTGCTGCAGGAAGGAAGAAAGGACACGATGAGTTTCCCATGGTCTGTAGCATCTCACGGTGGCTTGTGTAATAAAAAATTCGCTGTTGTTTAAAAGTCATGATATTGTCCCTTCTGACAACCATAATTCCTCTTCCTTGGCATTTTGACCAGCACAAACTCAAATCATAATGCCTAGGCCAATGAACCTAGTCTGCTACAATCTAGTTGGCCTTGGTTGGCTGTGTGATGGCTTACCCCACTCCCCCAAAATACAAATGAGTACACACACCAAAACCCCAAGACACAAGCCCAAAGCAAAACACACACCAAAACCCCAAAACACAAGCCAAAAGTGAAAAATAAAAATAAAAGCAAATTTGAACATTTCACTGTCCTGTAAATGACAGTCTTTCACAGAGGTACATCTCTTCAAAACAATACCACAGCGCGCACACACACGCATACTTTGATGTCTTCTTTTTCTGCTCAACACAGCACGCCAAATCTACTCCTGGAGAGGGGGCATCCAACGATGAGTTTCACTTAGAAGGAAGCGGAGTTACAATGACATCAGATGTCTACTATAAGTCTTTCTCTGATGCCCATTAATAAATTTGTGAACAAATTAAATACATTGCCAGAAGAAGAACACTGCTGCTAATGTCTCAAGGGCTACTGGTTCCAGTGTGCTCCCTAATCAGGCAAAATATCATTTTCTTGGCTCCTAACACTATTTATTTTGCATCCTGCCAATCTTGAAAATAAATCCCGCTGTGTGGCATTTCCTCATAAATGCTTCCTGGTGCTCTGCAGTATTTGATTTCAAGCTGCCATTCCACCTTTATAAACATTTAGAACTTTCATAGCATGAAGGAAATGCCTAAAGAGCAGACAAAAGCAAAACCGGAGGCACACCAGCAGATTGTTTTACAGCAATATCTAGTTTTTTTGAAGTATGACCAGAAATCTCTCTTTATAGCCAATATTGCATTCTCAATCTGAGTACAGAGCACAAAATTAATATTTTGGAACTTCAGTACAGAGGCATGGGTATCCACATGATACCCCCATGGTTAGTAAAACAGAACGCCTTTAAGGATCTAACCCCAGGCCGCTAAGAAGCAGGAGAAAAGGAAACGGAAGTAACATCAGTTGCCGCACGCTATCTGTAGTAAACAATAGGTCATGAGTGCAATAGTGCAATCTTCCTTCGCTAGTCCAGCAATGCAAGTCTTAGTAGGGGGTCCATGCTGTGGCCCTTCGCATCTCAGGATTTAGCTGCGTGCAGGCCGGGGATTGGAGCTCCTGCTGGACTTCTGACTCCGAGTAGAATCACTGGCATCAGTTCTACCCGGTCCAAGATGACGGAGTTTCATGTCCCAGCGCTGTGAAATGAAAATGAGAAAACAGTGACTCGAACACAGCTCAAGGTACGTTATTCCTTTGATGTCAACTGAGGGAGATTGTGAAGTCAGATCTCAAAGTGTTTCAGCACTTTTCAGAAAGTCTACAGTCTCTATCCCAGGATAACAAAGGGGCTGACAATGCTCTGATTGCAAAACCCACAATGGAGACCATCTCATCCGTGGGATATTCAGTGATGTCGGTATCCCAAAACTTGGAACTAAAATTTCATGTCTGTAAATGATGCAGAAGTCAACAGTATCTATCCTTTCTGAATTTATATTCAAGCAGAAGGTTTATGCTGACAGTTTGAAAGAAGGGCTATTTTTCATTATTTTCTGTTGGGGGTTGGTGTGATGCTTGTATTTTGATGCTAATTACTGGCTCTCAAGATCTGGTTACTGCCCTATCCTTGTTGTGTAAAACAGCCTAACACATTATTCCTGATTGGTTGATTAAAAGGCCTAAAACTTGGGCAGGGCAGAATGACATACAAGTGGCTAAGGTTCCTGGGCTTTGGGATCAGGAGCATCATAGGAAATAGGAGACAGGTGGGAAGAGAGGAGGAAGGAGGATGATGGGTTAGCATGAAGGAACCACGTGGGCTCAGAGGAAGAACTCCATGGATGGCGTGGATGGAGAAAACACCAAGATAAAAAACATAAGCAAGTATTTATAAGATTATGGGTGGAAGAGAGCCCAGTTAGAAATGGTTAAGGCGAAGGGCACTGGATGGGGGCTGGGAGGTGGATTTAAAGGTTACTGAGACAGCGAAAGTGAATTATAAAACCTAACAGGTGTCTGTGTCTTATTGATTGTGAGAGCAGATTAAATAATACTGCCCTAACAATCACAGGGCAAATAATAAATACTAAATAGTTCAACACCTATGTATTTACAATAACAATTTTCTTAAGATCAAAGCAATATAAACTTTTAAAAGTTAATTGAGTGTCTGGGGAGAGGGCACAAGGATAAAACCTAATGCTTGGTAGCTGGAATCTGGGTAAAAGCCAGGTGGAGTGGTGCAAGTCTATAATCTCAGTGCTGACAGGTGGATCCCTGGAGCTCTGGACTCCACGCATCTTGCCTAATCAGTGAGTGTGGGCTTCAGGAAATGACCTTGTCTCAAAAAGTGAGGTAGAGAGCAATTGAGGAAGACACTTAGCAGGGACTTCTAGACAGCATATGCACAGTCACCAGCACGCATAAGCGCACGTACGTGAACATACACACACAATGCCAGCTGATTTAAATAGTGAAAACAGAGTAAAAATGTGTCTGTAGAATATTTTTCTAATATTGATAAATTACAGCAAAACTGAAGACCCTGTTCTGTCACATGTTGTTTGTTTTTTTAAGATTTATTTATTGAATATACAATGTTCTGCCTGCATGTGCTCCTACATGCCAGATTTCATTATAGATGGTTATAAGCCACCATGTGGTTGGTGAGAATTGAACCCAGGTCCTCTAGGAAAAGCAGCCAATGCTCTTAACCTCTGAGCCATCTCTCCAGCCCCCTCTGCCACAAGTTTTACAATGCATGCATTGCGGGTTTTTTGTTTGTTTGTTTTGTTTGTTAGTTTTGGTCTGTTTGTTGTATGCATTGTTTTCAATAAGAAAAGTCATACTTACTTGTATCTCATATGAAAAATGTCAATAGTGTTTATTTCTGATATAAGATATTAAATGGCAGTTGCCGAAAGTGTAGGAAGTGATAGGTGCATCTGTACTTGACAAGCTCCAGTGAACATAGAAATCATCAGAGGATCCTGCTGAGAACAGGTTCATGAGCTCTGAATGGGGCCCATGATTTCCACAGATCAGGAGTACCCACGTGATCCCTGGGCTGCTGGTTCAATGACCTCACTTTAAGAAGCAAGAAGCTAATGTCAGATGGCCCAAGTTCTGAATCTAACTCATACTCACCATGCAAAGCTTTTTAACTTAGTAGCATTTTTATTGTTTCTATATCGAGATTAGTAACAATAATAGGATCATTCTGCAGATTGAAGAATTACAAAGCGCAGAGCACAGAATAAGTTAGTTATTACTATTTTTTCTATTAAAATATATCTTTATCTTGGCAGACTTTATTCCACAATAATAATGCTTTCATATTTAAAAAATAATCTGATTTTTAACTCTCTCCAAGGTAATTCAAGTATCTTGATTTGAACAAATGGCTTTCATGGAACATAAACAAACAATCATTTATATCGAAGAACGGTGAAAGGTCTTTTTTTAAACGGCCTTCTGCTCAGAGAAAGATCAGCTGTAAAGAGCAACTTTGATTGAATTTTAAAAATGACATCCCCCATAAAAATCTTTTAAGCATTCCCAAGTTAACTGATCCTACTAATTCCAGCCAGAATAGATTTTACTCCCAAACTTCTGGCTCAGAGCATAAACATGAATTAAGGATTGACCCATTAGGTCTGGAGCTATGCGTACTTGCTGAAGCCAGGCAGTGGTGGCACACACCTTTAGTCCCAGCACTCTGGGGGCAGAGGGAGGTTGATCTCCGAGTTTGAGGAGTTTGAGGCCTGCCTGGTCTACATAATGACTTCTAAGACAGCACGGGCTATGCAGAGAAACCCTCTCTCAAGAACAAAACAAATCAACAATAACAAAAACCCAGCTGCTGATCTTGCAGAGAACCAGAAGTTCCCAGCACCAAAGAGACAGCCAATAAATGTCTATAACTCCAGTTCCTTGGGATCCCATGCCCTCTTCTGGCCTTCTTGGGCACCACGCTCTTATGCATATATATGCAGAGAGAGAGAATAGTCATGTGTATAAAATAAAAAGTTAAGAATATTTTTAAAAAGAAAAATAACAGAAGAGAACCAGGTGCAGTGATACACTACGACAATACAAACATCAGCGCAGGATGAGTGCAGAAAGGTTAAGGCCAGCCTACGCTACACAGTAGGTACCAGTCCAGCCTGTGCTAAATCCAAACTATCGGTCCAGCCAGAGCTACATAGCAAAACACTGTCTCAAAACAACAAAGAAAATTATTCAAGTTACTGGTTTATTGTTTCCTATTAGTGTGTTTAAAGTCAGTCTGAGAAATTCAGTGATTTCATAAAAACTACGATTTCCCTGTAGGAGGCGAAGTAAATCCACCAGGCCACAAAACAGGACAAGCCACGCATCCCAGCGAAAACATAACCGGCCAGGCTTGTTACACAAGCTCTTCCAACTGGAACAGGAATTTAGGACAAATTCCTGTTCTGCACTGGGAAGCAGAAAACAGACTTGAAAGGATGAAAGGAGATCCCAGTGTTATGAAGAAGAGACTAATAATTAGACACCAGGTTAACTGACAAAGGATGCGAACAGGGAGCGCTCACACTCAGCCCTTGAAATGCATCTCACTCCTGACAGAAACACTGGAACACAAGGAATTCGGAGGTGATAGTTCCTTTCTACGACTTGGTGCCGTCCTCGTTCTCTAGGTCACTGACTGGAGCATCTGCTCCGCCGGACGCTAAGATCAGCTGCCTTGGGCTGTTTAACTTACTTCCCCGGTTACTTCCCAAGTGTTTCCGAGCTTCCGGCTCTCAGAGGAACAGGGTGTATTAGGTTTGGTACAGTTCTCACTCCTAGCCCCCACCCCAGCAGGCATCCTAGGAGATTCCGCACCCCCCTTTCCCCAAATTGTTCTTCTCTATGAGAGATGTGTCTGCTAGTGCAATAATAAGAAATGCAGACATTTTTTTTAACTGAGCAGTGTAATGTACTACTTGATTTTTGAGATATAAGTTTGAGGCTCGTACTCTAAAATGTTAAAGCCACGTCACTGTTCCAAGCACCCACTTCTTCTACACTGAACGCTGTGGCAGACGCTTGTTCATAGAATTCGTTTCTGTACTTTGGACACTGTAGTATTCTTCTATTTGTCAATCATATTTTTCTCCCTTCTCAGGGAAGACCAATTTGTTTAGAAACAATGAAAACCTCCACTCCCTGCTCTCCAAACTGGACATGGACACAGCACCTGTCCTTACCAAAAGATCTAAGGTAGAGATTTCGGATCGAGTTCTTGGAGACCCACGTTTGCCTCCTCCCTTCTTTCTGCCTGAAATGAAGAATGGTGTTGGAGGCAGAACAGCCCTGTGTGACTTCTATAAAGATGGAAAGCATATCCTACCACGGCAGAGCGATGAGCTGTCAGGAGGCTGGCCCTGGAGCTAGAGTAGGAAGCCAGCCTGTCAGGACTGGCTAGCTACAGGTATTCTCACAAGAAATTAGGGCAACTGTAGCTATAGCTTTGATACAGGAAATTCATTCCTTACATGAATTGACATTAAAGACAATTTCAGTTTTTAAAATAGCCATGTGTGTGTATGTGTTATATGTGTATGTATATGTATATCAGGTCTTAATATTCTCATGTAGTTGAGGGTGACTATTTAATGTATATGAGGGATAGTTTTCTATGAACTCTATTACCAAACTTTTTCTGGTTCTGCGAACTGAACCTGGAGTGTTTGCTAGGAAGGCATTATACCATGGAGCTCGGGCCCAGCCCCAGCATTTTAATACTTTGACATAAAATCTAAGCTTACCTTGACTTTCTTTCCAAGACGATCCTTCCACTTCTCAGCTATAGAGCCTTCTACCAAGAGTAATCTGCATTTTAAAAATCAAATGATAACTTTTGAAAAATCAAGGTACAGAACTGAAAAATTCAAGGAATTGCTGGTTAGAAAAAACTAAACATGTTTATCCTAGAATACAAACACCAGAGAGATGGAAAGGGTCCTAACTATTTAGGAGTCATGAACCCCCTTTCAGAAATAAATGAAGCTATGCTCCCTCTTTCCAGAAAAAAATCTAGACCCATAAACTGTGCTCACCTTTTTCTATCCAATATACAAAATAAAAGATAGCCACAGTCCCCAAGAAAGAAGGGAGAGCCTGGCACCAGAGCACCACAGCAAAATGTATGAACCGACGCGTGAAGGCTAGGAAGGAAAACAAAGGGCCGTGAGTCCTTCCCAGGCAGGTTACCTGGAGCGCTCTTCATCCTCGTAGCCCATGATGATATATTCTTCATTTACATGGAGCGGGGGGCAGAGGCAGCCAGAGGTGGCGTGAAGGCTGACGGTGTCCCTCGGGATGTTCACCAGCGACGCCTTCAGAATGTCCTTCACCTCCAGGATGGCGGTCACGTCATGGCACTTCGTCTTCACCTCTTTAACCCTAGCCCGGATGACTGGGTAAAAGAAGGCAGGTCTGGTTTGTATGACACACAGTAGGCCTACCATTCAAAGAAAGCCAGTAGGCTTCTTTCTGGCCAGTTCCTCTCAGTTTCATGCTCAATGGTTAGAAAGGAAATGTCAGGCAGACATTTCTCTTTAGAGAAGACGCCATACCTGCATTCTCCGCGCTCAGCCCTCTTTCCCTGCCAGTTTGTGTCTGTATCTGTGTATATGTACACTGGTGTTTATATATGCGTGTGTGTGCAAGCATTCGATTTTCAAAACCCCACTTAGGTAATTAGAGCTGACTGAATACACTTTCCCCCTGTGGCTTCACGTTGGATATATGGATGCAATTTCACCCTGTAAAGGCCCAGACCCAACTTTATGCTTCGTTTCTTCATTGGGATTCTTCAATTGATCATTTTCCTCAAGGCGGGGTCTCTTCGGAGCTACAGCTCAGTCCTGTTTAGTAGTTCCTTGGTCTCTTTGCCTCCCTCAGCTCATCTCACCATTCAGACATCCGCACTTTCCTTCACGTCAGAGTTAAGCCCCGTGTTCCTTTAGGTATACTGAACGTTCTTCTTGAGGAGACTTTGTCCATCAGACCTGTGTCTTCCTTGGGCCTTGCACTCAGCTACTCTGCCACCCCACACCCCTGCTGAGTGAGGCAGGGCCTTCCCGCATGCCAGCTGCATCGCTCTCCTGCCCACCATGCAAGTAGCGGCCCTTCAAGTGGCGGGACCCAGAGGCTGGAAGGAGCCTTTCCTCTGTGCTCCTGTGTCTCTCCCTTGGAGGAGCCGCACTGGGTAGATCTACTTCCAACATGTAGACATTTTTACAGGAGAGTTTTACTGTTTTTAAAAAAGAAAGATGTGAAGGCATCAGCTCATAGAAAGTCCACAGCAATATCTCAGGAAGCCCTGTCATATCGATATTGTGTCATATTGTGTCACAGAGGGGACACGGTGTATCCAAGTGAAGCCACTTCGGGCAAGCTCTGCAGGTAGGAACTATAAACTCCCGCTTGCAGACGCTTCCATGTATTTTAGATGTTCAGGACCAGACGGGACTGATAAAATCCCTCCACAACTATATCAAACCAGCTGGTCATCCAATTCTCTGCCGGGCTCTACCTTCATCGCGGGAATTTAATGGTCTACCCACTATGGCAAGCCACAAGACAGGGATTCGGTTACCAAAATTTGTAAATCTTTAAGCTCGAGCCTTGTTTTTGCTTCATGAATACTTCAGTCTTCAGGGACTTTATAGCAATGCAAGCAAGGTCACACTGCCCAGCTGGCCCTGCCTGATTGGCAAGGGGAGACCTTGCT
Organism: Psammomys obesus; assembly: GCF_907164565.1. Lineage (NCBI taxonomy): Eukaryota > Metazoa > Chordata > Mammalia > Rodentia > Muridae > Psammomys > Psammomys obesus. The sequence goes on along the minus strand of NW_026585895.1, from coordinate 4,761,222 downwards.
CGTCCTGTTCTCTCGGCCTTGTATTTTGACAAGAGATAACGTTTTCCTTCCAGACGGTAAGGCCAACTAACAGACATGTTTGTGTGAGTCCCAGCGTAAATGAATGTGCCTCACAGAGCCCATCAACCATTAGTGATGAGTGAGCTGTGCCAACGTTCTCAAGCTAATGATTTCTTTACCCAGTGCAGCCACTATTTTCACTGGAAATTTTTAGCACATGTACCTACTCCAAAAAAAATACCTCTCCACAACACCTACTTTATTATTTAAGTAATTTTGCTAAAAACTGACAATTTTTTTTTTTTTTTTTTTTTTTTTTTTTTACTGAATTAGTCAAGAATGAGGCGGGGGTTTTATATGAATTAGCAATTGTTCCTGGCTGTACCTTGTTTTCTCAATAGATACATACAAATACATAAAAGTAAAAATCAGTTGATTTTCAACAGGGCTGGGCAGGGACTTCACTCTTAAGTGATTCCTTATTTTCAACTGTATAAAAGAACTGGAATGGGGATAGAAATTAGACAATTAAAAAGGGACCAGGAGGCCCTGGCAAAAAAAAAAAAAAAAAGTAAAAATCACTATATTTTGAAACAAAAACATTTCCCTTCCATTAGTTTGCCTTCTAGCCAAACACTGGAGTGCCTGTTTCACCCAAAGAATCTGTAAGTCCCACCTAAAAACCAATCTTTAAATAATAGGTGGCCTGGTTAGTGTCTGGCTATGATTTTTTTTTTTTTCTTTTCCAGTAGTGATTGGGGAAACATAGGCTGGCCTTGAACTTGCAATGCCATTGCAGCTGGCCTTGAGCTCTTGATCTTCTTGCCTTAGTCCTACGTTCTGGGACAGGACACAGATGTGAGAGATGTGAGCTACCTTACAAGCTCCTCCTTCTTACCAGCTGTGATCCACATCCGATCTTAGGTTGTAATACTCACTCAGCCGTCTTCCCTAAAAGCTCTTTTTGATGATTTGTAGTGGTTAATACTTTAACTTTCAATCGTAAGGGTACCACCAGCTATCGCATTACTAAGGAAGCTGGGTAAAGTTAAAAGCAGTGAGTGAAGACAAGTAAAAATAACTTTCTTTGAAATAAATTTTTTTACTGTTAGTGTTTGTAGTGTGTGTGTTGTTGTTTGTTGTTGCTGCTTTCTGTTTGTTTGAGAACAAACAGAAAGTTTGGCTCTGGTGTACCCCAGGCTAGCCTCCAACTTGTTACATAGCAAGGATGACACTGAACTGCACAACCAGTTTAGGTGCTGATGATCTAATCCACGGTTCCGTGCAAGCCTTCTGCCAGGACCCTGCTAGGAAATTATGTTTGCCCTGTATGAAATTATGTTTTAATTTTCATCATAATTATATTTAAAAGCTCACATAGTCTTTATCGATCTTAAAAAGCTACCCTTCGAAAAAGCACAAAGAACCCCTTCTCCTGCAATCTCATCAGTTTGCATAAGGGGAGGAAGAGCTTTCAGGTAAGTAGCTAGGCATTTGATTCTTAGATAAACTAAACCCTTAGTCCAGGGACATCTGTCTCTCCCAGATGTCTGTCTGTCACTAACCAAGAGCCGCTAAGGTCCTGCTGAAGGTAACTAGCTGACCTGGTAGCTCATGCCCATCACTCTAGTGCTGGACAGACTGTTCAGGAGCAGCCTGGGCAGAGCAAGTTCTAAGCTAGCCTTCCAAGTGCAGAATTCCTGCCTGAAAATAGATTGTAAGCAAACTTAAAAACTGGTTCCACTGGAGATCCTTGTGAAAGGGTCATTTGACGAAGCCCCACAAGGGGTCACAACCCACAGGTTGAGCACCACTGCTGCAGAAGTTGGAACAAATCTCTGCATGTCCTGAGTCCTCTACAGTAAGGCACATAACGGCAAAATCCTCGTTTTCATCATACAGTTCCTTTTAGAAGTCCCTGTAGCCCACACATTAACTTGGGATCAGACACTGGCATGATCTTGCTGGTCTCACCGACAGGCTGAGCATCCCAAATCAACACAATGTACACGCGGAAACTTCCACACCTGTCTTCAGGTGACAGCTAGTTTGAAATGTCTGTGAAACACAAAGTTTATGCTTAAACTTGGCTCCTGTTCCAAAGATCCACAAATATTCCAAAATACAAAATGAAAGCCTATCATCCTAAATACTCTGGCCCTAAGCATCCTGGATGAGGGACATTCGACCTCTCCTTGAAAACCAATTCTAGTAAAAGCCTGTGGAATACGCTAGCACTGAGCAGACCTCTGTGTTAGCAGCTGAAGAACTGCAGTGACTGCCTCTCATAAGCATGACTGTCAGTGGTATTTACTGAAGCACAGCAGTACCCAAATAATAATAAAAGAAGGGACAGTGTTGGCTCAACCATCACTCATAAAATCAGGATAAGAAGAGTGCTCAGAAGCTCTTGGGATAATTAAACGAGATAATACATGGAATGCGTGTAAAACAGTGCCTGGTAGAGATGGCATGCTCCCATCACATCAGCCAGCTCTGTTGGTAGGGCTCTTCAGTTAGCATGTGGCTCATCAAAATGTTGTTTGGTCAAATTGAATAGCAAGACACCCCCTTAGATGAATACCAACAACTATTAGGGATTGTTTCCCAGTGTCCTTCCTCTCCCCAGTGGAGCACAGCTGGAACCCAGGTACCAACCCAGAGACAAGGACTTCTGCTTTGAAACGGATCTCTGGGTACCCAGTGCTTCGGTTTAACGAACAATAAAAAAGCTGCCTGATGCCGTCACAATCAGGCACCTGACGGGAACTTTGCCGCCCCGATGCACTTTAATTAGCTGAAGCTGGGGACGGTACTTGTAGGTGTCCCTCTTCATGCGCAAGCCCCGTGTGTGTGCATGCAGGGGTGTCATGTAATACCCGCACACGCGGCCTGCGAGTGGACGGCAGAGGTGGCCTTACCGTAGTTGTAGTTGTTGCGGAAGTAGGTCTTCTGAGTAGCTCTGATGGGCTTACACTCGCAGCGCTCTGAAAGACAGGCAACGGCAAGTGACTTCTCCACGGTGGCTGCCTTCCGTTCACCCGCTGCTGCAGGGAGCCTCCAGGTGGGGTTGACGGTGGAGGCCTCCGTGTCTGCTCTGCTCCTCCCGAACCTAACCTGCTGTTCCTTCCTCTGCACCGCCTGTTCTCGGCGGTGTCAGCAGGCTCCCGAGCTCCCGATCCCTCCCACCCAAACCCTACCGGAACACTGCTCTGCACCCCAGCCTCCCGCTCGCTCCATGAATGCTCCCACGTGTGTGGCTAGCTGGCGTGGCCCCGCGGAAGACCGCGTGCTGTGCGTGGGCTTTTTACAGACTCCAGGGCCTTTCACACGTGTTAGCTCCTGGATCAGAAAGCCACTCAAGCTGAGGAACCAGGCTTGCCACATGAGCCCATCCCGCAGGCAGAGCAGCTGCCATCGATCGAAACGGTATTCCTTTGCTTGTTGGAGAGAAAATGCATCTTTTGAAAGTATAAATTCTGTATATTAAAAATATATGCTAATAGTAAGCACTGAAATAATATGCATCTAAGTAACATTATACAGACTGAACAGGTTGTATTTCTATATTTAGGAACGTATGTGTGTGACATATATGTTACATATGATACATGTATGACCACAATGAAAGAAAAAGAGGCCACGAATCTGAGAAAGAGTGAGGGGTTACACAGGTGTATGAGAGAGGCTGGGGGGAGAAACGGGAAGGGGGGAAGGATGTAATTTATAACTTCAAAAATTAAAAATTATCAATAGTAAAAATAAATCTTAAAAGACAGCTCTGGGTGGTAAGTGAACACATTTTACCTAGTAGACGTGTGTGTCGGAAAAGCCCTGATGGTCTGAACATTTCCGTCTGTAGATAACCTTACATTTTCAAGAGTACATTTTTAAACCTTTTATGGAAAAACTATACTACCAAAATTACTTAGCTGAGGAACTGGAGTTAGGGATATAGCTTAATTATAATGTATATGCTTTGATAGATAAAGCCCTAAGTTCTATTTGTAATCATACACACACATATGCACGCACACGCACGCACGCACGCACGCACACACGCACGTGCATGCACTCACACAGGCATGCACTGACTCACACAATGTACGCATGGCAAAGAGCCTGTAGAGTCAATGTAAAAAGAAAATTTCCTTGGAAGTTATTTGATGATGTGTAAAGGTCTCTTCAAGTCAGTACCTCTGAGAAAGCCCCACCGAACATTAAATCATCAGTTTTTTCCACACAGAGCATGCGAATCAGAGAAAGGACGTAAGGATGTGAATTTTATCTGCTCTGTTTAAAAAGTGTTTTATGTGACTTTGGGGACCAGTAAAAAGTCGACCCCGTGTTGACCATTTGCTATTGTATTTATCATCACATGCGCATGGGCATTGCCAGCATGTTTGTCTGTCTGTCTGTGTACCACGTATGTGCAGGGCCTTTGGAGGCATTGGCTTCTCTGGAACTGAAGTTATAAAGGGTTGTGAGTTGCCATTAGGTGCAGGAATCAAACCCGTGTCCTCTGGAAGACCAGCTCTTCGTGTTGCGCCATCTCTCCAGCTGCCTCTCTGTAAATTTTTAATTGCATCTTTATTTTATATAAATGTATTGTGTATATGTGGGGGGGTGCACACACAGCACAATGCATGAGTGAGTGTAGGTCACAGACAAACGTCCAGGAGTCCGCTCTCTTTCTACCACGTGGGGCCTGGGATTGAACTCTAACCATGAAGCTTGGCAGCTGGTGCCTTTTCCTGATAGATTAGCCATCTTGCCTGCCTCTTGTATTTTCTAATCAACATTAACTTCACTTCAGTTAAACCCGCAGACAACATCAGCAGTCCAAGGGAGAGACGTGCCCTGCCTGCCAGCTTCACGTTTGGAAGCAAGGCTCTCTCCTGGGGTCAGTCGTCAGAGCAGGAAGCGTCCCCACCACGGTGGTAACAGGAACGTGTCTTGGCTGCACAGGGCATCTTCCCTCCTTTGATCTGCTGGAATTACAGGCGTGTGCCACCGTGCCTGGCTTAGCTCTTAGAATTGCTACACACAAATGTCCATCTAGTTTGATTATCTAATAGTTCAATATTTGATCAAGAGAACAAGTAGAATTTTTCAGCCACCAAGTACAAATATACACAAATGTGTACTTCCATTTACACATCATTATTTAATCCAAACATATTCATACCTTATCTTAATAAATATAAATATAAAGCACTATCTCACGTCTAAGTCACACACACACAATGTCTGCAAGTCTAAGAACTAGGAAAATACAAAAAGCCATGGAAAGAGAAACTGCACACTTCATTCACTGCAGTTTTTGTATCCACCACCATAAAACACGCTGTAACAGTTTATTTTTCCTTCCTATCAACAGTTTCATTTCTTCATGCTTGGACACAGGATCAAGCCAAGAGGATTAACATTATTCCTAGTGTAACTGTTCATGTCCTCCCCCCTCCCAGATTCCTAGCGAGACAAAGACTCTAAATTTTGGGTTCTATGATGGTAAAATGAAATATGTTACTGAACTTTACATTTTAAAAATGTATGTTGAAAATAAAAATCTTATAAAGGAATTATAGGCTGCCTTGGTGGTTTATTTTAGGGGAACTTTTAATTAAAGGGGCTGATTTTTATTTTTTTAAAAAGTGATGAGCAAAGTTTTTAAATGTGGACAGTTTTGATGTTAGACATTTAGTCCCTTTAAGCACGATTCCCCTACAGGGAGACAGAGCCGCACTCATCCCAAGAGTGGCCCTGACTAGGATTTAGGCTCCTCTCATGTTCTCTCCCTTTGTCACTCAATTCTTTCAACCACTCTGCTGGAAATAGGGTTGATTGTGCTAGTAGAAACAGGAGTGATCACCCTTGGACAAATGAGAAAAACTAGCACACTCAACACCCCAGAGAACCATAACCGCAGGGATACACCCGCCCCTGTCGCAGGGACAGAGTTGGCAGATGTAAGGGCCTGGATTCCACCCCCAGCGCTGAGACGCCCCAAGTTACTCTGCAGTGTTGGGCTGATGCGCCGCCTGCTGTCTCCAAGTTAGGCTTCTGGTAAGGCTAAGCCACAGGGGCAATGATTATGCCCTTCAGCAGCCAGGTTTGATCACTCGCTTATTAGAAACACATGGAATATTATTTTAATATGTGTTTAAGAGATATAAACAATTCCAAAGACCTGAAACAATTATAAAATATGTTACTGGCTTGGTTTTTGCTGTTTAATACAACCTTGTCTGAGATCAGGCTTTAGTGTGATTCAACTTTCTAACTCATCCTGACCTCTGTTTGAACTCATTTTGATCTCACTCACAGCTGTAAGACTATAACTTCACCGATTTCAACAACTCATAAACCAATTATGACTTTGGAATATTGCTATCTTTGAGCAGATATTTCTATGATTTTTCTAAGAAAGTATCTCCAATCTATACTTCAAACTTATGGCCAAAATGTGGGGGAAAGAGGAGAAAATACAATTGTGCACATTTTGTTTCCATTGCTCTTCCACAACAGACCATTCTAATGAGATCACGGTGTTTTCATTTTGTGCCAAAAGTACATGTGCTTGTCCTCTTCTTTCCTTCTAAGACACATGAAGACAGCAGATTTTTAAAGATTCACAAAATAAATTATTGCGTGAAGACCTACACCCTCATCCCTGACCCTACTATGCTTTCAACTACCTAAAAGCAGTGCTCTTAAGTCTGTCCGTAGGTAGCTTTAGACACCGGTTACTATCTACAACACCATGCCTGTGTCTCCATGCTGTAGAAAAGACAGCGTCCTCTACTTCCTAACCCCAGAACAGTCAAGCTTCCCTATGAGGTGGGAAAGGGAACATCTGTTGGTGTCTTTCAGTCACTGATGTGTTCATTCATTGACTGTGCTAATATCTGCTTGGCATGTGCCACATTCTAGCTCTGTCTCAGGACTACAGGACCCCCGATAAGCAGCATGGCCAGTGTAAAGGGCACAAAATAACAACACACAAGACAATCTCTCTCTCTCTCTCACTCTGTGTGTGTGTGTGTGAAGGAGAAAATAAATCATGTATGTGCAATGCATGAGTCGATGGTGTAAGGCACTCTGGTTTTCATAGTCCTCTGTGCTGGTCTTCAGATATAAACCTAGAAAAGTGAGCTGTGGATATCCACTCAAGGAAAACTTCTTTCTAACTTGATAAAAGAGAAAGAAAAGAAAAGAAAAGAAAAGAAAAAGAAAGAGAGAGAGAAAGAAAGAAAAGAAAGAAGAAAGAAAGAAAGAAGAAAGAGAGAAAGAAAGAAAAAGAAAGAAAGAAAGAAAGAAGAAAGAAAGGAGGGAGGGAGGGAAGGAGGGAGGGAGGGAGGGGAAGGAAAGAAGAAAGAAAGAAAGAAAGAAAGAAAGAAAGAAAGAAAGAAAGAAAGAAAGAAAGAAAAGAAAGAAAGGAAGGAAGGGAAGGAAGGAAGAAGAAGAGAGGGAGGGAGGGAGGAAGGAAGGAAGGAAGGAAGGAAGGAGAAAAAGAAAAGGAAGAAGAAAGAGGAAGGAAGGAAGACAGGAAGAAAGAAAAGAGAGAAGAAAGAAATCTACACAAAGGAGACTGAGGAGGAACAAGGGGAAATGCTGGAGGAGGAAACACAAGGGGATGAAGTCACAAAAGCTGGAAAAACAGGAAATTCTAAGGGGGAAGGAGTGCAATCTCTTGGTAAAATAACCATCAAAGCTTAAGTTAGTTAAATAAAAGGGTCTGTTGAATTCAGTTGGCAAGGAGACGGCAAGTCCTGAAGAAAAAGAAAAGAGAAAGCGACGAGGGCTTTGAGAGCCAGGCACTCAACCACTACACAGAAGGTAAGGACAGAGGGCACCGACGGTGACAGGATTTGGGTTTGTCAGTGGAGATGAGAGTTGTGTCTTCAACAGTGGTTACTCTCTTGTTGAAGGATGGAGTGATGTTGTCGGCTACGGGACAAGAGGATAAGGACATAGCTGTGGGAGGAGAGAGAACGAGACTGATGCTCTCAATGGAAGGGCATGCTCTGAGGTAGCTCACAAACTGCTTCTTCAATAAAGTTTCTTTTCTGAAGTGTGTTAGTCAAACTTGAGTGATTTACCCCATTGAGTTGGGTTGAGAATTTGCCACAAAATGAGAGAGAAAAAAGAGAATTGAAGATATTTTCAAGGAAAACCATTTATTCTCATAAACAATAAAATCTCATATGGCTGAAGAAGTCAGATAGTAAATGGCGGTTGATGGGCGGGCAGCAACAGCGGAGTGAAAACACTCAGGAGCCACAGGTCTAGACGGATCATCCGGAAGGAAGAGCAGAAGTGGGCAAAGGGCAGGAGGTTTGAAATTAAGATTACAAAACCAGAGCCATCACTACATGGCCAAGTAAAGCCTGCCCTTGAGGAGGAGCCGCTGGCTGCGGTGGAGCAGGGCGCAGTGGGGGATGCTGGCTCATCTGCTGGTGGGAAATCGTCCAAACACAACCGGGCGGGTGTCCGACTTGTTCCGGCATCTTTCTGATCGAGAGTGGTCTAGAAACTATGTGTACTCTAGAAGGTTCATTCCACTACTCTTCTAGAAACAGACAGGAAGAGATTCTGAGGGTCCACCCCTGTGGCCAAGCATACTCTCTCACCCTGACATTACAAGTTATCAAAAGGATGCCTTACTCTAAAGTCTTATTGTTCCTAGGATATTAAAAACAAAAGCCACCAACATCCTAGTTGTCTGATCTCAGCAATGGAGGAAGAGAGTTGGGAGGATGTCATAATAACAAACTCTGCAGAATCAGAAATCAGTAAGTTCATGGAGCAGGGAGAAATATTTCAACGGCTCAAGCTTCTAATTTTACTAGATTTACACCATTTGAGGGTGCATCAAAAACAATGAAACACAATTACATGGGTAACTCTCACAAGCATTACAGTAAGCAAGAGCTGTCAATGACGAATGTTACACCTGCAACAGCTGACCCGCGTGCACAACTGAAGATCTAATAGCACTAATCTACAGTAATGAAAATTAGAACGCTGCTGGCCTACCATGGGAAGTCTCTACGGGGGACAGCAATGCTCTTTATCCCAGGCCCACGGATGGCTGCATGGGAGCAGACACTGTCAAAACTCAAAATGGCAGCACACACTTGACATTTGTTCTTTCTACTCTACGTATAAAAAAGTATGTATATATGTATGTATATGCATATATATAAAATCAACCTCATCATTCATATATATATAGTTTTATTTTTAGTTAGGAAAAACTATGATGAAGCCGACTGGTGAAACTAGATAAGATAAAATTTAAAAAAAAAAAAAAAAAAAAAAAGTAACATGGACTCCACTCAGCTACATAAAACAAAGCTGGACTTGAGTAATAAAGAACTCAATTCATAATGATTTGTGTTCTGGAAAAGGAAATTGCTTAAGATTGCAAGGACTAACATTGCATCACTAAGAAGAAGAAATTCCATTTATTTCTGCAAGATTAGATTTTCAGAAATATTTAAATAAATTGCTTTCCACAAGGTTTTTGGCTCTAAAAGTCATTCAAATTCTCTAAAATATGCGTCAGTGCAACTTTGTTTTCCCTTCAACTATTTTTTGATGTCCTAAAAGTCAAAGAACAAAGGGACACCATGAGCTCCCCGGCCATGACAGTGTCATGTGTGCCCAAAACCGAGTGCAGAACAGAGGAAGAAGGAAGAGATGCCAGTCTGTGGACTGCTTTATCTCAAGGGTGGTCTGGAAGAGATGAGTTTCCGTTACCTTTCTGAAGAACGGAAGGCTGGATGGTCTAAAACCAAGTCTGACACTCCTGCTGCGAGATGATTCAGGGTGTCAATTTTTTTATTAAGAGGTTATTCTGTTGTTAAATAAATTATATTTGAAATATAAATAGGATACATACATAGATAGGAAATAAAAATATGCTATTCTTCCTGGAAGAGTAAGCAGAACCATAGGGACGCGACTAAGAACCCCTGTAGAGCAATGAGTTCCAACAGGAAGAAACTCACGGAGACAGAGAAAAGGGGTCCAAGCATGAGATCCTTGGGAAGTCCCTGCGCTTGAGGGACTGAAGAACGAGAGAGCCTTGCTAACAGTCCAAGGAAGAGAACGTGAAAGAAGGAAACTGGTTTTCAGCGACAGTTCCCATATGTAAGGGGAGGCTGACTGCTTAGCCGTGTTCCTTCTTCCCGGCTGTGCCCAGCGAATTCAGCCTCTGCAGTCACCGAGCAGGCGCAGAAGGAGAGCGCTGGCCAGCGCAACCTGGTGTTCATATTGGGAAAGGCCCACTGAGGTCACCTGGTCAGGCCAGAACTCGTCAACTACTGCCTCCTTGTTGGGGGTGGGGGGGTATGTTTTTTAATGTAAATGCTCATCATCACACATGCAAAACTAGGATTATTTTTTGTTTTATTTCCAAAGACCAGCACACTGGCCTGGGACCGTAGCTTAGCTGTTAGGGTGCTTGCTATGGTGGAGGAAGGCCTGGCTTCCTCTGCAGCAATGATTAAAACCAAGTGTGGTGGCGCCAGTGGAATCCCAGCGCTTCGGAGGTAGAGGCGGGAAGATCAGAAGTTTGTGTTCCTCTTCAGCTGCACAGGGAGTTCGAGGCCAGCCTGGATTACACAGACCCTACCTCAAAGCAAACAAACAACCAAAAAACAAATGAACAAAAACCATACCCACTCACTGAATGAATTAAACATTCCTCTAAATTTCCTGTGTTGATTTGACGATGTGACTCATGGGATGGAACTGAATTGCTGTCCACATCCCATGCCATGCAACACAGAACATCTATTTCTTTTATGACAACAGATTACGACAGTAAAATACACTCTCAAACTGGAAGTTGTTCATAGTCATTATCTCCCAAAAAAGAGGAGGAAAAAATGTTAAGTGTTAAGGCAATAAATAAATTGGAGGGAAAGAATGTCTCTCCCAAATGCCAGACACCAACAGCTTGACATTTTGGAAGGGGGTCACGATGGGGGTTGTAATGGCTTTGTGCCTTCCTCATTTCCTGTTTTAGCGTGAGCCTTTTCAGCTGCCCTCTTTCTCCGAAGAATAAAACCCTGAGAACAAACTGCATCTCCTTTTGAAACATGGGACTATGTCAGTGTTACCCCACCAACACAATGAACTCTTGCTTCCCTGTTGTTTTCCTCGCCCACATTACACCAGAAAAATGAAAACATTCTGGGAAAGGAAGGGAACAGAAACACTGATTCTGGGATGCGGCACTCACACTGTGTAGCTTTCCGGGGATCCCGTTTTGTTGGTTGGTTGTTGTTGTTCAAGGGTGTTTGATTGCTTGGGTTTTTGTTTTTGTTTCTGAGTCAGGGCTTCTCTGTGTAGTCCTGGCTCTCCTGGAACTCACTCTGAAGACCAGGCTGGCCTTGAACTCAGAGATTTGCCAACGCGCTGAAATAAAAGCAAGCACCACATACCTTGCTCCTAATGGATTTGCCTTTGTATGTTATTTGTGCTATTGATGTCTTTACTCATTGACACACTGACGCTCTAACCACAACTTTCACACCAATTGGCAGCGCGCACACACGCACGCAGGCACGCACGCATGCGCCTGGCAAGAAATTCTGACTGGCCAATCTTTGTGTTACTGAACAAGCTTATTAGTTGGTTTTACAGAAATACAACAGAATGAGTGACCCTCAGAGTAGCACGGACACCGTCAGTGCCTGGCTGCTCTTATGTGACAGAAAATGTCCCTCGCTGTATCAACAGAATGAGTACATTCTTAACAAACATCCAGGAGAGCACCTCCGAAAAGCCCCGGGACTTCCGCATCCCCACTGCCTTTGTCGTGCAATCCGCTGTGGGGGTGGGGGCGGGGGGTGCTCTGCAGCACCTTTTCCTGCCTCAGGGTCAGGGTGAGGGGCTGGGAGTGGATGTGAGGCCCTGGGAAATCAGGATACAGTGGCAGCACCCGAGGCTCAGCCACAGCCGTCAAAATGAGTGCACGACAAAAACCAAGTGAAATCTGTTTTTCAGACCTACTCATGAACTGACAGGTATCTCCCACCCATTTACAAGGTGCCCTGCGAAATATAACATACTGATCAGTGAGGATGGAGATACTACGCAGTGTTGAGACACAGTAACAAAACAGGAACAACCCAAATATTCAGTGACATTGGGGTGCACTAGCCTTGTGTGTTTCATGAGGGACAATGTTAGTGCTGAAAATGAAAACTACTGTGTGTATAAAGCAGAGATGAGAAAGTTACGGTACACACAGAATATAAGCTGAAGGGTTTATCCATTCAGAATTCAAGACCAGGCAAAATGAAACTGCGGTAGCAGGGCACTGAACAGAAGCTATGCTGAAAGAAAAACAGAAGTGGCAGCGATCTGGAGGCTTCTGGAACACTGCTAACGTTAAACGTCCTGGTGTGCCGGCTTCACAGGACAGTGGTCACCAGAATGCACTAACTTACTTGGTTTGTTTGTACCTTTTTTGCACTTTACTATTGCGTGATAAGATGGGATAATTAGACCCATTCTCTCTCACTGACCATAATCTGAGGAAGATGCATGCAGCAGCTACTTAGGAATGCTTAACCATGAACAGCAGGAAGACTAGGAAAGGAAACAGGCCCATCACCGGACAGAGTTCATCACCCTTCTCTGTCTATCATCTGACAATCTGTTTCCGTACAACCTGCAACCTGGAAGAGGGCATTGTAGATCTGGCTCCAAAATTGGGGAGTTTTTAGCTACTCCTGTCTCTATTAGCTGTGTCAAACCCATGATGGACAAGGCTGTTCCTCCCTGGTTAGGGGACCAGTGGTGCTAAAAGATCAAGTGGATCCTGTTTTTTGTTCATATTCACCCACTTCTTGGCCCCGGATGCAGGAGCAATCAGAGGAAATGAACATGAGAGTGGGAAAAATAAGGTCCTAGCTTTCTATAAAGGATCAAAATGGAGTGTTCCAAGGAACAGAAAAGTACTGGGGCCATCACAGAGAGGAAAGAGCTTGGGAAATGGCCATGCATCAGTGATGACAAACTGCTGAATTCACTCCTGGCTACATGTGAATTTGACTAAATAAGTTATTCCTTGTGGTAGTCTGAATAAAAATGGTCCGCATAGGCCCATAGGGAGCCACACTGTTAGGAAGTGAGCGTTGTTTGAGTGGGTGTGGCCTTGCTCGAGTAGGCGTGGCCTTTGCTGGGGTGTTGGAGAAAGTGCACCCCTGGGAGCAGGCTTTGAGGTCTCCGATGCACAAGCCACACCCACTGTGGTATTCTCCTCCTGCGGATTAAGAGCTAGAACTCCCAGCTTCTCCTCCAGCACCATGTCTGCCTGAATGCTGCCATGCTTCCCACCAAGACGGTAATGAACTAAACTTTATAAGCCAGCTCCAATTAAATGCTTTTCTTTAAAAGAGTTGCTGTGGTCATGATGTCTCTTCACAGCAATAAAACCCTAAATAAGACATTCCTCAACAAAAGGGATGGATTACTACTACATTTAATGACTTCAGTAAGCCTCACCAGCATTATTCAAAGTGAAAACAATGTTGAAAGATTTTCTACTCTACAAGTGAAGTTACCTCCAGAGAATCCATCTGTCTGACAATCCCCAAAAGACGTTATAGCGCCAGAGAACAGCTAGTTATTAAAAGCAGGTGACACTTTTATTAGAAAAGACTATACCATCAAGGAATATGGGAGGGTGATAGAATTATTCTGTATCCTGAATTATGGTTACATGAATCTATATACTCATTAGCATTTTTGTATAATATACTATAAGTCAAGAGCTTAATTTTAATATATTAATACTAAAAATAAAGTCAGCATAGATATGGAAATAATTTTTGTGTTTACTCTTAAAACAGGACACAAGTATCCGCAAATAAGACTTAAGTATTAAGACTATATCAAAGATTAATTGTACCCCAAATGAAAGCCAGGAACAGGAAAGAACTCACCGCTGCTTGCCTCTCTGCAATGTCCAGTACTAGAATCCATAGGAAAATCTGGAAGGCAACAGAATAAAGAAAGTATGACAACAGAGTTTTACTTCAGGAATTCACCTATAGAATGTAGTTCTGTGACAGCTTGACTTGGGTAGGAATCACGCGTCTCCAGGAAATGGTCCCACACTAGTGCTGTGAGGTAGCCCCACTAACAGGGATTTAATAAGAGTGAGGTTCCTTTCCTGAATGTGACTGAAAGCTGCTCTCATGAATCCTCATCACCTGTGCGTAAAGTGTTAGCATTTAACAAATACCGTGTTCTTGAATTTCGAAAGCACCGTAAGTGAATGTTCTATCCCAGCAAAGCTCATGTGGATATTAGACACTGACCCAACCTATGTGCTTTGTGCCAGACGCAAACACATCTTGTCAACAGACGTCATACCACCAGCACAGTGTCTATGGGAAATCACAAAGAACCCCAGGCCCTTTGTTAAATGCAAACTAAATAGTTCAGCAGAAAGGAAGCCTAGGGCCTGTAGATCGCTCAAGCCAGTGCAATTAATAGATGTGGCAATAATTAGGATTCGCCCTTAGTTCTTTTCATGATGCTGTAATTGCAGGAAATGGTGATGATAATGGCCCTCTGTGTTCTAATTAGGGGAGCAGCCTCTAATGAACTGCGCTGCTTTCCCCTGCAGAGTGACATACTGGGAGGCACAGTAACTAACCACGGATTCTTGCTGACACTCAGCTCACACTTAAATACAAAAGTTGTATACTTGTATTAACACTTAAAGCTAAGTGAGCTCAACGCCTCCAACAAAACCAGCATGCTTTCTGTCCTTCCTCCTCATATAGAACACGAATGGGGAAGGGTTTGAGGTATGGTGTATTGAACCCAGGCCACATGCACGCTAAACATTTAAACATGGGCTCTACCGATGAGCTAAACATGTGACTGCCAGCAAAAAGAAAAAAAAAAAAAAAAAAGGAAAGGTAGAGGTCTCCAAATAGATGAAAAACAACAAAAACTGGTTCTATAAGCATTTGACTCAACTTGGACATAAACCATTAGCTTGATGACTTTTATCCAACTCAGACTTTATTCATGATGAATGTATCCAAGTTTTACAGTAGAATGCCAATGTTTCTATTATCCTGAATAAAGATGAGATCAGTGCATGTGGTTTATATAAAATAATCTCCCCAGAGATGAATAAATTATACTGGTCCATACTTAAATCATTTATCATTTAAGGTATATATGAAGTGAAAAAAATAAAGTGTTCTTTTTTTTTTTTTTTTTCTTTTTGGAAAAAAGAAACTCCTTTGAAACAGCTGAGCCAAGAAGAACAATTTCCTTAGTCCATATCCTTTTTTGTTTGTTTGTTTGGATTGGTTTTGTTGTTTTGTTTTGTTTTTTTCGAGACAGGGCTTCTCTGTATAGCTCTGGCTGTCCTGGAACTCTATGGACCAGGCCTTCCAAGTGCTGGGATTAAAGACACGTGCCACCAGTGCCCAGTGCTTATTTCATATTCTTACTGCCAGAGATATTTCTACACTTTTCTAAATACTAAAGATTTGACTGTTAGGATTGTTAGAGAAAATCAGGAGTTTTCTGATCATTTTTTTTCCCAGCTAGTTCAAAAATCAATCATCAAAATTATCCTAAAGTGAAATGGTGGATATTGTGTGATTGCTACATTTTATGTCCCAAGGTTATGCAGTAAAGTCACAGAGGCTTCGAGCCTCTGTAAGAATAGTGCTCCACAGGGGTCTTCCCAGAGACCAATACTCCAACCAAGTACTAGGCATGGAGATAACCTAGAGCCCCTGCACAGATGTAGCCCATGGCAGTTCAGTGTCCAAGTGGGTTACATAGTAATGGGAAGAGGAACTGCCTCCGACACAATCTGATAGGCCTTCTCGTTGATCACCTTCCCCTGAGGGGAGAGCAGTCTTACCAGGCCACAGAAGATGACAAAGCAGCCACTCCGGATGTGATCTGATAGACTAAGATCAGAAGGAAGGAGAGGAGGACCTCCCCTATCAGTGGACTTGGGGAGGGGCATGCATGAAGAAGGGTAAGGGAGGGTGGGATTGTGAGGGGAGGAGTGAGGGGCTTATGTGGGGATACAAAGTGAATAAAGTGTAATTAATAAA